>NC_056741.1:252493875-252569079 GCF_019279795.1 Protopterus annectens | reverse complement strand
TGGGGTTTTGTTTTTTTTTTGGGGGTTTTTTTGTTTCGTTTTCTTTGGGGGTTTTTTGTTTTTTTTTTCCCGCCTGCATGTGTGCTTCCTGCATGTATTCCTCCATCACATCGGTAGTATATCTGCGGTTGTTAAATGCGTGCCGACTATCCCTTGGCATTTTGTCCCGGATATTTACAGTCATTGTGGTCCTGTACTTGGGACGGCCTGTATGCTACCGTTGCCACCTATTCGGTGGCGATTGCTTGTTTGACACTTGTAGAACACACAGCGGTGTTTACGGGCGATCGTAGTACGATCGGTGCCGGGGTAGCACATGCGTATTTCCGCGGTACATGACTATTGCTGTGTAATGTTGCCAACGTATCATTTTGCAATTAACATATCGGTGCCATACATACGGTCATGGTTTGTACATACGTCCTTTGCATTTCATGTTGGCTATAGTCCTGTGGTACATTCTGGGACATTTTCGCTTTGCATCATTTTACGTCGCCACGCGCCTAGCCAGGGAGGGGCTCTCAGTACTACTTTGGGGGTACTGCTGTACATACGCCTGTGGTTCCTATACTGTATGCCTACACATGTTATTCCACTCCGCCTGTCACATGTCACCTACATACACATTTTACAGTGGCACACACATTACACTCGCACAGCGGAACACATGACACCCTCACCGCACACATACACATACTGCCGCTGTCACAGGGATGGTTGCACACAGTACCTGCGTTGCCCACATCACCGGCGGCGGTGTCTACCTCCGCCCTCATATCCTAATAATATTACCCGCACATGTCCTGTTACTGTACCGTGGCCTGGCGATCATCCCGACTCGCGATTATGCATTTAGGTAGGTTGACCTTTCCATGGGTGGCGTTCCCTGTTCTGTCAACCCTCCCGGATACTTAGGTTGTCGTTCACTATATTTACTATGTACAGATATCGCGTCTTACTTCTCTGTCACCTTGCATCTCTCTGATTCCCTGTCTTACCTGTTGTACTTTATATATGTGTATGTGTACATATATTTCTACGTGTGTAATGATATCTATCTCCATATTTGTGTATGCACATATGTACATATGTATACACCTTGCGGCGAACGTGGCAGCATACGGCAACGCCGTCTGCTGTAGGACCCGCGTACGGTTGAGGTGTTGGCGTTCCATGCTCCATTGGCTGTTGGGTGTGCAGTGTTTGGGTGCTACCTATGTTGGAGTCACACATGGGACCACCCATACGGTACACATTATGGGCGGCCATGTTTGTGTGCCGTCCATTTCACTGTGTGTGCAGGTAGAGAGGTGTCAGTCCATGGGGTTTACGCTGTCAGGGTATGTGCTATACGTTCCCTCTTTGCCAAGGCATAGGCATATTGGGTATGCCTCCGTCTGCCTACTGGGGCTGGCACAGTGTGTTCATGGCGCTGAACGCTCTGTGCCTGTGCTTGCCTTGGCAGTTGTGGCGGGCTTTGTGGCCCTTCACCATTATGTCCCTGCAGCAGCTGTTTCCGCAGGATCATATTATGTAGCATGGCACATACTATGAATATGTGGGCACATGTGCCTGGAGAGTACTGCAGGGCTCCACCGGATGTATCCAAGCACCAGAACCATGATTTCAGCATCCCAAACACACGCTCTATGATTATTCTGGTTTGTGCGTGTGCCTCATTATGGCGTTCTTGCATGTGTGTGTGCATTTCTGATGGGTGTCATCATCCACGGCTCCAGTGCATAGCCAGCATCCCCCACAAGGTGGCCTTGTGTGATGTCCCCCCTGGCGAATACCTGATACAGCTGTGAGGCATGCCAGATATGGGAGTCGTGGTAGCTTCCAGGGCTGCCAGCACACACATCCATGATAATGCCCTGCGCATTGCACACGACCTGGCAATTGATGGAGGGGAATCCCTTGCGGTTTATGTAGCGTCTACCCTGCTCCCCAGATGGTGACTTGATTTGTATGTGCGTACAGTCTATCGCACCCAGTACCTCCGAGTATTGTGCCACACGGTGGAAGTGGCGCATATTGCTAGCCAACTCCTCCTGAGATCTGGGGAAGTATATATACTCATGGGCATGTTGTAACATGGCATCCAGAAACTGGTGTAGTACCCTGGATGCTGATGCCTGTGAGATGCCCATTATATCCCCGGTTGGCCTTTGAAAGGTACCTGTAGCCAGTATTCGCAAGCTTACACATACCTTTGTGTCCACTGAGATGGGCTCCCCTCTGTTGTTTCTTGTTCTCAGGCGTGGCCGGCACAGCTCCGCTATTTGCTGTAACGTGTCCCTATCCACCCTGTAATGCTCTACTATCTCCAGGTCTTGAAGCCCCTGGTAGGTTACCCTTGGTCTGAACACTCTCCTTCTCCTCTGAGGCCTACGGTAGTTGTCGGCACCCTCCTCCGCAACTCCATCTGTCTCTGTCACATGCTGATGTATCACGGCCACGGCGGCACCCAACATATACATTTTAAAAGTTCCCCGTGTGTTTGCACCTAAAGTGCGGCGTTTGGGAATACGCGCTGTGTGCTGTGTGCATTCACACTTTATACTGTTGTGCTGTACACCCGGTGATGTCATTGGGTGTGTCTGTGCGGCCGTATCTGTGGATTATCTTCCGTGTTTTACCGTTGGCACTGCAACACTGTTGCCTTTGGTGTTACATTACACTTGCCTGCATTGGTTTAGCTTTAGACCTTACCTTACTGTTTCTGCACATTGCACCTACTATTTCCTGGATTGCATCCTGCAGAGCCCTGTCATGTGTCGTTTCTGGGACATGGCATATCATGCATTTTGTCTGCTGCCGCCGTTATGCTACCTCTCTACTTGGCTGTGCTGTATCGGTTCTTCACTCTTTGCAATTCTGCTACATCCCCTACTTTCTTTGCATTCATATGCCTCCCCTTTCCCATTTTGCGGGTTTCTGCATGCAGAGTTGTCAGCTGCCGCCAATTGCCCTTCGTGGGTTGATTGGTGTTGATTGCTCATTACGACTCCAATTACACTGCTTCCGCATTTTCTCATATTCTCCGCATCACCTTCCTGTATCCGTTGTTGTTGACGGGGCGGCCGTCACATGACTGGGTTGGGGGAACGTAGTCATCCTCGTGCACATGCATCTCTGCGCGCATTGTGTACTCTCAGCGCATCTATTTCCCCACACGCCGGTCCTGCTGCTGTGATGTGCATTGTACAGCCCATGTTTGCTGGGCTCCAATGTGCTTCCTCCTACAGTGGCACACCCCTCTGCGGTTGACATGTATTCCCTCTGGGCCACTCCTCGGTGTATTACCGCTGCGCCGTTTGGTGCAGCCTTACGCCGGCGGGGGTTTTGCAATTCAGTATTATCTGCCTCATTTGCATGGCATTGACTACTAATACATAGTTACGGCGCCGAACACTGCCGCCACTCCTTGGCAACCCTTGCGCTGTGGTTGTGGCTTTCCATGCATACTATGGTGTATTGTGGCTGTGAAGCTGATGTGTATTATACTGCTCTTTTATGACATTGTCATATTATTTCATTGTTTCGCACCTTCCGCGGACATGTCCTGGGGTTCTGCTGTGGTTTCTGCGGACATACCATTTATGTCATTATTTACATTTTGTGCATGTTTTCTTTTGACATTCTCGGTGTCTTTCGCCATTGCCATATTGCACCAGTATGATACCTGACGTTGACAGCCTTCCGTTGCTCCTATGTCATGTTTGGATATATGTAAACCATTTTTTTTTTGGTTTACATTGCCGTGCCCTTATGCTACGCCTGCGCCACTTCGTGGATCGCTATATGCCTTCATTTGCATGGTGCAACACCGCACATGGGGTGTTTAACATACCTATGCCAGAGGCGGCGCAACTCAGGCGCACGCCGGTAGTGCACGTGGAATTGGATCATACCTGAATCGCTCGGTGGCCATATCTGGCGTTGTGGCACCTACGCTATGCGTGCGCCTGGCGCAAGGTTCATGAATCCCGGGGTATGTTTTTAAAAGTGGGAGGGGACTGGTTTATTGATGCTTATTTTTCATTGGGTACATGTTACTAGTTATATTTAAATCATTACTTTTGTACTATTATTTGTTCTGAAGAAGACTAACATTGGTTAGGTGAAAGCACTTAACTTGGGTTATTGAATTTGCACTGTGTTTTATCATACAGACCAGTTCTACATTAAAATCTCTGCTGCTAGCTGTGGAGTCTTGGATTTCTTCTTAGTCATTTATCCTGGAGTTTTTCTGTGTGTATGTTTAGTTTTTGGCTTCTTGGATCTTTTTAGATTGATGTTTTGAGCGTTCACTGTTGGCTAAGACACACACACACATGTGTGTGTGTTATGTTTATATATATATATATATATATATATATATATATATATATATAATATGAATCTACTTCAGAAGCTCAAAGTTTTGGAACTTTGAAAATTAAATAAAAAAATAAAAAAATAAAAACACATTTTTTATGTTTTTGCAGGGGGCCCAAGCCTACCTGCACCCCTACACCCCTGTTAAATAAATATACCAACTCCGAGATTGCATTACAGTGAGAAAAACGGTAAATTTCCCTTTCTGCACTGTACAGTGATCTCCATTCAAAATGTTTGAAGTTTCAAAACTTCGATCTTATTGTCTTGGTATTTCCTTATTTTGGAGAAGTATTTTTTTCCTGATTGCTGTTTTTGCTGTGGAGATGAGGAGAGGAAGTGTGAGATTATTTTGCCCAGGAGACTAATTTACTTTTCATCACTTTAGTTGCTTGTACATAGTAATGAAAGGTGAGAGCAATATTTAGCGTTATTGCTAGGCATTTAAATGTGTTAAATGTTGCTATTTTATCAAAGTTTTGTGAATAATAGTTCTTTTGGTGGGGATTTTAGCAAGTTTTGCTTTGGTCTCTAAAAACATGGCTTTTTTGTGCTTTTTTAATTTCTCCAAGTCTTTTGGGTTTCTAATACCATGACAGGAATGGACCCCATTCCTAAGTCAAAGTACAATTAAAGTTCATGAAATTAGTATTGTTTCAATCTTTGATGTCAGCCAAACGTACTCTTTGCAGCACCCACAATGTGCCCAGTAATGACTTCTTCTGCAATTCGTATGTGGTTACATGGATGGGTAACATATCTAAATACGATTGTAAATTCTTTTTTGTAAGACGCATTGCTACTACTATTATTGGAACTGTCTGGGTATCTTTCTTCCACATTGCTGTAATTTCTGCTTCAGATCCTGATATTTTATGACTTTGTGTCTCTCTGTACTCAAGACACTGTAGTCACTGGGTGTGGCGATTTCAATGATCAATGCTACTCTTGTCTTCTTTTCTTAGACCACTATATCTGGTTTTCTAGCATTTATCTTTTGAACTGTTGGTAATGGGTTTGTCCGTGTGATATAAACTTCATTTTCTGTGATGCTTTGTGGCTCATGTTTCCAGTGTTTTTCAGCCATTTCAGCACCATAATATTTGCACAATTCCCAGTGCAACAATCTTGCCACATTATTATTGCTTTCAGTATACAGTCCTTCTGCCATTAATATGTCGCAACCAACAACAAGGTGTGTGACTGTTTACAATTAAATTTTACAAAACCTACATTTGTCTGTTTCTTCCACATGTTCAATGGACTTTGTAAACCACTGTGTATGTAGCCCACTCCTTGGGCTGCCAATATTAACCTTTCATCTCTTGGTTTGAATTCACCTCTTCTTAACCATTCCTGGATTTGTTCCTGATCGTCATAAGGTTCTTCCAGAAGTTTTCTATACTTGCAACTATAGGTATGCTTCTTCCACATTTCTTGCCATCTCATCTGGTCCTTCACCTTATATTTTTTCATTTGTTTTTTGGCACATTCAGTTGCTGCCTGATTTTTATCTACTTCTGGTTTGATTTCCATTCCTGTTTGACACTGATATGCTTCTGTTAAATTAAGCACAGAAGTCATCTTAGATTTATTCTCCTCGTGTTTCAAAACTTTCACTACATTTGGGTCTTGTGAGGGCAGCAAATATGTGTTGAGTCCCACAATAGCAGATCTATACCTGCAATCAATTTCAAGGAGGTCCATCCCTCCTTCAGAATGGGGAATCTATAATTTTGGTATACACTAATTTTTATAAATCATTTGGTGAGCATGAAGCATCCTTCTTGTTTTCCTGTCTAATCTATCCAGCACATTTTGGGGCTAGTCAATCACTCCAAAACTAAGTTAGGACGGGAAGAACAAACTGGTTTATAGCTTGGATTTTATTCCTAGATGTCAGTGCTGTTTTCAGAATTAATTTAAGTCTTCTAAAGTATTCCTTATTATGTTTTATTCACATTTGTTCATGTTTTACTGTTGATCCTTCATCAGTTTCCAAATATTTATACACTCCCTCTTGCTCAAGTTCTTTTATATCACATTCTTGTCCCAAACTTATGTTTTCCTGGTGCTGCAGTTTTCCTGCTTTAAATATTGCTCACTTTTCAAGACCAAATGACATTCTTGTATCATCTGAAAAAGTTTTGACAACCTGCAGCTGTGCTTTCAGTTGCTCATCTGATGAATTATACAGTTTTAAATTAATGACAAAGAGACGACAAGAAGTCTTTACACTTTGTTGTTTTTAGGAGCCAAATTGTAGCCATGGCCTAAGTTGTTAAGTAAACAAGTTAATGGCAAGGCAGAATAGCAACGGTGACAGAAAGTCACCCTGGAAAATCCCCCTTTGAATTTTTATCCCTGGGATAATAATCTGTCCTTTATCATGGCTTAATTGCAAAGTGGTTTGCCACTGTTTCATGGTCAGTGTAATGTAATCAATCAGTGTAGGGTATCTTATACATTTTAAGAACTCTTTTATCCATGAATGTGGGATACTATCAAATGCTTTTTTATAGTCAATCCATGCCATACTTAAATTCTTCCCCTTTTTACACTTTTCTAGTATGACTATTTAACAACAAATGATCCTTGTTCCACATGACTTTCTTTTATTGCCCTTTTGTTCTACTGCCATAATTGAGTTTTCTTCTAAATGATTATAAACCCTGTTGGCATCAATTCCTGTGTATAGTTTATACGTCATCAAATGGCAAGTTATTGGTGTATAGTTTTTAGGGTAGCTTGCAGGTTCACTCTTAAATAGGAGCATTGTTTTGCCTGTTATTAGCCAGGTTGGTGTCTATTTGGGGTGTGCATATAAATAGTTCTCACTCATGGCTAAATCCTCGTGCAAAGATGTTAATACTTTTAAGCAAAGGTTAGGTACTGCATCTGGGCCTGGTGCTGTGGCTTTTGTTAACTTTGTTTCAATCTCTCTGGTTGGTGCTTTGCTGGTGGTTCCTTCCATTTTTTGTGTTCTTTAATTCTCTATAAAACAATTTTGGGTCATCAGTAAATTGCTTATTTTGTACTTTTTCTTTATATTTATCTGTGTATCTTCTAAGTTTTTTCAACTGTGCTGAAATTTTTAGCTTGTTCTTTGCGACAGTGCATGATAGACCCTGGTCTGTTCTAGTATTGTGCATTGCTTTAATCACATCTCTCTTTCTTAGTATTTTTGTTGATCTATTCCCTCTTCTACAGCCTCCTAAGAGTGACACTTCTTGTCTTAATTGCTTTATAGTTTTTTCTTTTTCATATTTCCATGATGGTGTTTGATTTCTCTCCTTCCCTTCCCTCCCTACCCAGTGCTCTTGTGGTAGAACTTTATTAGTTATTAATTTAGCAGCACAGTAATATATCCTGTTTACTTCTGTTATATCACATGGATCTCTATGGACATTTCTAATTACTGCATTCATTTGTTTTATGAAATTTCTGACTCTTAATATCTCTCTCCATGTTTATTAAATCAAGCAACTCTTCTCTTAGCTCATTTCTTCACAACTGAGGGCACATCCCTTGTTTTACGTTTCCTGTTGGCATTCTAGAAAGTTCTGTAGTATCTTCCTGTGGCACATTCTCTTCAATTTCATCCTGTGTCATCCATTGCTCTATCATATGGGAACTCACTGGCCTATCATTCCTCAACATTGACTACATCAGAGTTTCCACAGTTTCCTGTTCCTTCCCTTGCTGTCTAGCTTCAAGTGAATGTTTATACTAGTTTCCTGTGGAAGGCTCCAAAATATCTTGATATGGCACCTGAACGATTGCTTCCTGTTCCACTGGTTTCCCCTTAATTTGGAGGTCCATTGCTCTAGCTTGTTGTCGTACTTTCTACATTCAATTTTCTACACTGAATCCTTCACTTTGCAGGTATTCCATAACCTTGGTTTCTATTTCTTTAACATCTTAGTTACTAGTCTCCTTTTCTACTTTTCATTTTTGTCTTTATTTCTTGTATTGTAAAGTTTTCCATGTCTGGATTCCTTTCCCTGTATTTCTCTTCAAATATCCTTGGTGCTGCTTATTTTGTATTGGTTAGTTTTGCTTTCTCCTTTGCATAAATATTACACAATATTAAATCTCTTTTTCTTTCCCATGTCCATATTTCTTCTTCAGATGTTTTCTGATCTTCCTGTTTCTCCTTACTTTGGGGACTCACTCCATCATGCTGTGACGTAACCTGTATTAGACCTTTTTACACCAAATCTTTCACTTTGCAGGCATTCCATAACTTCAAATTCTATTTTTTTAACTTCTACTTTACTAATCTTCTTTTCTACGTTCCATCTTTGTGATATTATTTTTTTATTGTAAAATTTCCATATTTGTTTGCCTTTGCCTGTATTTCTCTTTGAATATCTTTGGGGCTGCCTTCTTTATACTGATTAATTTGACTTTCTCTTTTGCATAAATATTGCACCATATCAAATCTCTCTTTCTTTCCCATGTCCATATTTCTTTTTTACATTTTTTCAGATATCTGTAGGTTTTGTTGTTTATATTTTCACACTTCCTCAGAAGTTTCTTTTTCCAAACAGATCGAAGTTTCTTGATCTGTATACTGTTTTTCACAAATCTGTTGTATTAATGAATATAAATTTTCATTTGAAGCTTCTGACAGTTTTTCTTGCAGAAGTATTTTTCTTTCCTCTAATTTCTCTCTTAATCATTTTGCATATCTTGTGTCTGGAAATGCTGGGCTTTTTGCATAATAGTAACACTACATAATTTATTTCTTATCCTCAGTAGTCCACTCCATCGTCTTTATGGCTCTTCTTTGTGGACTGCTACTTCCTTCTACAACAGGGGGGCATCATCCCTCTGGGCCTGACCTGACCCCATTGTAGGACTGTTTCTGTATTTTGAGAATTCTACACTGTCATTTTTTTCCAGTCCTGACACAAGTGCGCCTACCAGGATTGGGCACTTTTTTATCCTGGGTCTTGTGCACCCAGCTACCTTTTTCATTTTTGACCTACTTCTGTCCATGATATATGCATTATAAATACAGTCTATATATCAGTCTCACCTTTGTTAGATTTTGTGAAAACAAGGTCCACCTCGTGAAGGTACTCACCAAGACTTGGGGATGAATTCAGTTTCAGCACTACTACTCTCCTTTGCTTGCTGACTTTTCATCTCTCCATTCTGACTCCCAGACTTTTTTGTGTGTTAAGGATGAGTTTAGTTTAGTAAGCTTGTTTGAGAGGTAGTCTTCATCATGTTCTAAAGCAGTTTTTAAGTTTATGGGTGAGGATTTAGCTCTGTAAATTACCATATTGTATGTGTGTAGAATAATGCGGAAGTTTGGAAGGTCATCTGATAATTTATTAATCAGAACCAAAACCAAGCAATTCCAGCATTCAGTGAAACAACGAACTGAAGCAAATGTGATGAACGCTGATCCCCTGTGTCTTGACACGCCAACCACAAGATAAGATCACAAAAAATGGAAAGTTTAGCCGATATATATTAAAATCAAGTATTTATTATCTAAAAGTTAAGCGCTTTCACACGCTACAATGCGAGCTTCATCAGAACTCCATAAAAGTGTTGTAGTAACATTTAAATAACCTCACTGGTGCCAAAATGCGCTGTGTTAAAGCAACATACACTTAAAAAACAAACAACAATATGAATTCCTTAAAAACTGAATGCCAATAAAAAGGCATTGAAATAATAACACAGTCATAAAAATCATTCACACTAATATAAAAATAATGATTAGTGTGCAAACAAACATGTATCTGAAAACATGTGACCCTTGAAACAGTAGATTTTCACAAGTCAAGTAGTATAAAAATAAAAATAGATATAAACAGTTAATGATCAACCTATATTCAACAACGGCTTAATAGTAATATAGTCATTAAGTCCTGGTGTATTAGAAGCGTCTGTTAGTATAGCTGCCACCAGATTTCTTTGTAGGACAGTATTCCTTTGTAATCGCCCCCTCTTGGGTCGATTTGAACACTGTCTAAAATTGCAAATTTAAAATAATGTCTATCCCCACATTTTTTAACATGCCTATATAAGGCATTATTTACATCTTTGGTCTTAATACTATATAAATGTGCATATATACGTTTATTAAATTTTCTTTCTGTTTTTCCTATATAAAATCCAGGACACGCCATACATTTTGCTAAATATATAACCCATCTAGTGTTACAATTACCTTGAATAAACCTAATGCTTGTCTTATTTACATTTTCTAAAGTGATGCTCCCATCCTCTAAAATGGCATGACAATACTTACAACTTCCACACTTAGTAGTATTTCTGTGGGTGTAAGTCTTAGTAATACCAGCTCTCTCTAAATAACTCTTTATGTTACGCCCCATTTTGTTGACAAATAGTGGCTGGGTTCCCAATATCTTAACTATATCCTGGTCCGCCTGTATAATAATCCAATTGTTAACCATAATTTTCTTGATTTTACCAATATGTGGACCAAATTCCAAAACACATGCTCTCCCAAAATCAGTGCCAGATTTTGTGTTGGTCTGTTTTACTCTACTGCTCACTCTATTGTTATAATTTTGACCTAATAACTGTGTGTATTTCTTACCCCATTCCTTAATGATTATGTTACTTGTGTGAGCCATCATATTAGTGTGATAACCTCTATCTCTGAAAATAGAGGTAATAAAACACACTTCTTCTAACATCTCTGAATGTGTAGAAGTCATTCTAATAGCACGTATGATTTGTCCTTTGAATATGTTAGTAAAAAGTTTCCTAGGGTGATTACTAGAGAATTGTAGATAACTGTTAGAGAAAGTGTTTTTTCTGTAAAGTCTGGATTTGAAACCGTTATCACCTTTGTAGATGTAAGTATCTAAATATGGAAGACCTTCCCTATTGTAAGATGACGTAAATTTCAAAAACTCACTACTGAAATTTAGATAATCTTAGAATTGTTTTAACATGTCTGTGCCACCGTCCCATAAAATGTAGATGTCGTCAAGATAATGGGAGTAGTATTTAATATGTTTATAGTACTCACTTGTAAAAACCTTGGATTCCTCCCAGTCCAGCATAACTAAGTTGGCGTAGATGGGAGCACATGCTGCTCCCATTGCGACGCCTTTGGTTTGCCTAAAGTATTCCCCCTCATATTGGATGTAATTGTGTTCCAAAACCAAAGACATCAGTTCTAAGATCAAACAAGCTTTGTCCCATTCTATTCCAGCGTACTTTCTAATACTGTTGGCAAAAGCCTCCAAACCTGCTGCTTTCGGGATACAAGAGAATAGGTCGATGACATCCACAGTAACGAAAAGTAACTCAGCATTCCAAAAGTGTAATGGATAATTTCTCAAAAATTCCCACTAGTCCTTTACGTAATGTGATATTTTGTCATAAATGTGTTTGAGAAACTTATCAACAACTGTCCCCATTGGGAAGGTTTTGGATCTGCTGCCTGATATGATAGGTCTAAAAGGGGGGGTTGTCAATATGCTTGTGTACTTTAGGGATGCCTACTATGGACACCAGAACAGGGTGTTCTACCTTTAAGTAGTTTTAGGTGTCCATAGTGATTTTTTGATCAATCAAAAATTCTTCTATATGTAGGTCGATGTGTCTATAGGTAATATTAATTTCATTTAAAGAAACTATCTCATAATTGCTTGAATTGTATAGTAAGTCATGCATTTTAGAAGCATATTCAGTGCTATCTTAGAGGACTATACCTCCCCCTTTGTCAGGTTTCATTACTCTGATGTTCCTGTCATTTCTAAGCTCTTGTAAAATCTTATACTCCTCATCAGATAGATTGAAATTGGTTTTAGTGCCATTTAAATGGTTCTGTATTTGGTATATTTGCCTAGACACAGATTTGTCATACATTGAAATAATAGGATGCATGGGTGGCATGTAGATGGTTTTCTTTCTCAACATCCCACATTCTTTTTTATGTAGTGGTTTATCCTCTGTACTGTTGTTGAACATGATGGCTAGATTTAATTTCCTAATATATTTCTTGATCTCACTAAGACAGTCAACAAGTCTAAATTTCGTGGTTGGGATGTATTTCATCCCTTTAGAAAATAACTTAAAGTGAAAAGTGTTCAATGGAAGGTCTGTGTAGTTGTAAATATTAAAGTTTTAATATGAATTGATAATACCATCTCTGCTAATATACTCTCTGTGTAAACTGTGAGTGCAAGTTGGTGTCTCATCTCTACCTTAATTTCTACAAATAACTTTTCCCTCATTTCCTATAAGTATCCCTGATTCTTCTGTGGATATCTTTGATTCTCCAACTGATAACCTTGATTTTTCTGGTGATACCCTGGATGTCTCCAGTGATATCCTTGTTGCCGATACCCTTAATACACTTTGTGGTACTGATGGGGTCTGTAAAATGTCTGAGTGTGGTGTTTCCTCCAATTCCCTCACCATTTCCTGTTCTGTTGTTGTCCCCTGTTGTCCCCTTGATATAAAAAACGTGACGTCTCTTCCCCCTGTGGGATATGATCTGAATAGTCTTTAACATGTAGATTGGTGCGTGTGTACTTAATATCAAAATTTTCATCAAGATTTTTGCCCCAAAAATAGGCCTTACCCTTTTTATACTGTTCAATAGCTCTCTGAAGTTTTTTTATTTTTTCTTTGGTATGCTTTCTTGGTGTTGGTATCAACTGTATTAAACTGTTTCATATATAATTTTTCCCATTGGGGAAAAAGTAAATCACTTTGTATCTTGTCATTTAACTTTTCTACTTCATGCATTGTTTTAACCAACTTCCCATCATTGCATTTGATTAATAACTGCATGAACTGTATACCAAATTGATCAAACATCTTGTTACATTCAGACTTAATGTCCTCTGTCATTTCTATTCCCATAGGTGTTTTAAAAAATCTAAGTCCCATAGGGACAATTTTCAATTCAATACATTTTGTGAGATAAACATTGGGCAGGATTCACGAAGGCTTGCACGGAGTGTAAGAGACGTGCAACACTCCATGCAAGCCTCGCGATCCAGGAACAGCCCTAAACTCCGTGTAAGAGACCAGCTAAAATATCTCTTACACGGACTGGGCGTGGACATGCTAAATACCTCACTTGCATCCGAAAGGTATGCAAATGAGGTATATTAGCGATCCACGAAGCAGAAACCAGTCCGTGTAGGAGACGTTTTAGCTGCAGAAATGTACTCAGTTGACAACTGAGTACATTTCTGCAAATTCCACAATGGAGCCATGTCAGCTCCAAAAAAAGGTTGCATATGACTCAGGCAGCATGCCAATGGCCAAATATGTGGCCATTGGCAATATAACCCGATGCCAAAATAATAAACGGGCTGCGCTGTATAAAAACATAAAAAAGAAGGTTATAAACCCACAAATGTGGGTTTCATGCAATACATGGAATGACAATGCGGGGACCAGCAGACCAAAAACAACATGGTAGTGGTTGCTAAGGGGGGAAGCTGAGTCTAAGACATGTAACTAAGCATTAGTAGGCAATCTCATGTAAATGAGGGTACGGATACTGAATCTCACAGTCACATAGCAAATGAGCACAGTCTGAGTAGTGTAAGAGATACATAAGGGGGAGGAATAGAGTAGGAGATAGGTGACATTACAGGGGGAATGGTAGAAAGAAATGCAGTTCATTGGAGGCCAGTGTAGCATGACAGATGACAGGCACAGATCATGGAAAGAGGCGTGCCACTAGATAAGTCATGGAAAGTCAAGAAATGGAAGGTGTACACTGTTACTTACACCAAAGTTTCTTGCTGGGCGTGCATGCACACGTGTGCACATCATGAAGCACAAGTAGGACAGTGTGCATGCGTGTAAGGCAGTCTGAGCATGTGGGAGCGTGTTGGGAGATGTTTAACACTGTTTGGGCGGGTGTGCGTGTGTGTAGGGCAGGCTGAGTATGTTGGAGGCTGTTGGCAGACGTGTAACAGTGTTTGCGTGGGTGTACGCGCGTTTTAACCCGAATAAGTAGAGTCTGAACCGTGTAAGCATGTGTGCACGCGTGTAAGCCACTGTGAGCGTGTTTCTGATGGTATGCACGTTGCTCCCCCCAGAGGAAACAGAGAGGAAAAAGGAAGCAACAGAATTAATAGGAAGCTAGCAGGGATAACTGCTGAAGCTAGCAGGTGAAAACAATTAGAAGCAGGCAATTACACAGGCAGAATAGTAGCCCAGCCCAGCACTTAAAACTCTGCAAACAGTAGTGCAGGATGTTTCCCTTAAGAGACACTGCAAGACAGGAGTAAGCTAATAGAAGTGAAAACTGAAAAAGCTTCACTCAGAGCAGAAATGTTAGGGGCTGCCATAGCTGTCATAATGAGACATAGGTGACTTGCTGAGGGTGGTGACAATGCAGATGGTGCCAGACAACCCACAGTGAGGAGACGGAGAAGAGTGTACAGGCCCAGGGTCACCTACCACGGGTTACATGAGCTGGAGATAGTAGCGCTATAGAGTGGACAGAGAGCTCCTGCAGCAAATCGTTGAGCTGTGCAGGCCACGCCTCACACACAGAACCAACAGAGGGGAACCCATCCCAGTGGAAACCCAGGTATGTGTTGGCCTAAGAATACTAGCAACAGGTACCTTCCAGAGACCAACTGGCGATATGATGGGGATATCACAGGCATCAGCCTCCAGGGTACTGCACCAGTTCCTGGATGCCATGTCAGCACATGTCGGTGATCATGTATATTTCTCCAATGCCCGTGAGGTATTGGCCAGCAATATGCGTCTCTTCCATCAAATAGCGGAATACCATGAGGTACTGGGTGCAATAGACTGCACGCACATACGCATCAAAGCACCAGCCAGTGAGCGGGGTAGGGCCTACATTAACCGCAAGGGCTTCCCCTCCATCAACTGCCAGGTCATGTGTGATGCCCAGGGCATGATAATGAATGTGTGTGCTGGCTGTCCTGGGAGCTACCATGATTCCCACATCTGGCATTTGACGCAGCTGTACCAGACATTTGCCAATGGGGACATCCCGCATGGACACCTAGTGGGGGATGCAGGTTATGCACTGGAGCCTTGGCTGATGACACCCATCAGAAACGCACACACACCTGAACAGGAACGCCATAATGAGGCACACGCACAAACACGTAATGTAATAGAGCGTGTGTTTGGGCTGCTCAAGTCACGGTTCTGGTGTCTGGACACATCTGATGGAGCCTTGCAGTACACACCAACTACATGTACCCAAATTGTCATGGTATGTGCTATGCTACATAATATGATCTTGCGAAAACAGCTGCAGCAGGACCAGCATAGAGCCGGGCCAAACAGCCCCCCACCATTGCCAAGGCCATCACAGGCAGAGCGTGACTCGGAGGAGGAACAACCTGAGCCTGCCCCAGTAGGCAGAAGGAGGCGTGCCCAGTATGCCCTGGCCTTGGCAAAGAGGCAACGCATAGCACATACACTAGCTCAGTAGGAACCCTGGGAATGATACCCCCTCTGACTCACTCAAATAGT
This sequence comes from Protopterus annectens, assembly GCF_019279795.1. NCBI lineage: Eukaryota > Metazoa > Chordata > Ceratodontiformes > Protopteridae > Protopterus > Protopterus annectens. The sequence goes on along the minus strand of NC_056741.1, from coordinate 252,553,203 downwards.
AACATGGATGCCTAAAATGACATGACCTGCTCACAAACATGTACAGGGAAGTGTAATATGTGCATCCGACAGAGGCAGCCTGGCAGCACCACCTGAGGCATGAATGCTATGTGTTAAGTAATGTAACACCATGTACTATATGCACACCTGAGTATCCTGACTAACATCCACCCTCACCAAATATGAAGCCACAAAATGACGATGGGATGATCAAGTGCAATAACTGGCTGAAGTAATGCAGTCAGTCAAAGGGGAGCCAATGTGTTTCAGGCTGGGAAGACATGCGGAGCTTGACATGATGCACCACCTGCAAGGGGTGGCATGCACCTATCATGCCATGCCCCATGGATACCGGCAAAGGCTGTCAGTACCCACAGCATGCCTTGAATAGGTAAGTCTCAAAACACAAACCCACCTTCATAGGTTCTACAAGGGATAGGAACCTAGATGTAATGCTACCCAATGACAGATGTATAAACAGCAAGATGTGTGCAGTGTAAACGCACACAGTATGGAGAATGTAGATACCAGTCCCGTAATAGAGAACTGGGCAAGGCTCACATCAGCACCATAACACTACCAGGTCACACCTCATACCGTGCTGTACAGCCACAAAACATGGAACAAGCTACAAAAGGAGAGTGACTAGCAAGAAATGGCAAGGATAACCACACCCCCATGTTGGTACCACAACAAGAAGCAGCATGGAATAGCCATGGTCAAATACCAATGGCTAAAACTGCCTCGCAGTATATAGCCTGCTGCAGACTACTGTCCTAATACCAGGAACAGCACCTGGCCTATGTCGGAATACATGAATATATCAAGCCCCCCAAACCACATTATATTGCTTGACTGAAAATACCCAGACATACACTGGTAGCATTGTACTAGCACCAACACAGTAGGAGAAAATTACCCAGATTCCATAAACCAAAATGCCCAGGAACAATGTACCACTCCCACAAGAGGGGTAAGCATACTGGATGTGATAATCAGCAACATGTGTACTGGATGGCAAGATGACAAGTGTACCCCTCACCAGTAAGACCAGACCATAGAGTAATTACACTGGATATACACACTCTGACCCCAGTCCCTGGCCAGAATACCACAGTGAAAAACATGTGTAAAGTATAGGTTGCAGCCCTCAAAACCGATGTTGAATCCACAAAAGGCCCTATGCAAGTGCAGAATATGGGACACACCACAGAACATGTTATACAGGCATTCCATGAACACAGCCAGGAATGCTTGGAGTATTCAATCACAAATAACAACAACACACAATGCCATACACTCAGGCATCTGGCATGCTGGCCTCCAGCCATTACCAAACCATGCAAGAGAATGAGGAAGCTACCACCTGATAGAGCAAACTTAAAAAGGGAAGTAATCACTGACCAGTAGTATGGCAACAACATATGTCCACACATACAATCCACTAAGTCCAGCCACAACAAGTAGAATCTGTGAATCCAGAGGCAATGTGACACCAGTACCAAGTACATAGACAACCACAACACCCCCCAATAAATACAAATATATGTGATAGATGCATCCATGTATCCAAACCAGAGGTTGAGCTCCAACAACTCAGTACTGTCAAAACTAGTCAGGAGGAGAAGGTAACCACATACACCACAAACCCAGTCCCACATAGACCTACCACAACTGTAAACCAAACACATAAACACAGACAAATATTCCCAGAGGCCTTAATTACAAACACACCACACCAACAGAAGCCTCCAAAGTAGATCACAAGCAACCACAACCTTCAAACATAGCACATGCAACGAATAGTATGCAAAGCTGGTGTGCCAAACAGTCACAGGCCAGAAGGAGAAACAACATGCCTGATACAGTCGTAATAGGTGTCTGTATAGGCAGACACACTGCTGTCCCACTCACCAGACTGAAAAGGGAAAGGGTAGAGTAAGCTGCTTGTAGGCTGCCACAAAATGCCACATAACACAAGTACGCAGGTCACCCCAAAGCAAGCAGAAATATGGTGCACTCAATGTCCATGCTGGTGTGAATTACCTGAGATGTACCTCCCTGGTCAACATCAAAAGAGACATGGATGGTCCCTCTGAGTATGTACCCCAGGGCGGGATGACACTGGCTGTGTGCAGCATCCAACCCTCACCAAGAATGATGCCACAGTACAAACACAGAATGCTCATGTTTAACAGCTGGCACAGTTACAGCTGCCAGTCCAAGAGGGTCTAATGTGTGTCTGCTTGAGATGTCAAACATGACAAGCCATGCTGCTGTTCCAGGGATGGCTGTCAGCTGTTACCCGTGTGCGTCTTGATACTGGATAAGGCTTTTGCCGCCTCCATAGAGCTGTATGTAGGCAAGGCCAAAAAGACTACCCACCACCCTAGAAAACATAAGTGGTAGGAAACATAAGGGTAATGCTGACCAATGCCAGATGTGTAAACTGCAATATGCATGCCCCTGAGGCACTTCCCATTATGGAGAACATTGATGTTTGTGCAGTGACAGAAGCCTTCTGCAAGCCTAGTGATAGCACACCAGCACTACTAGGTTATACCACATATCATGTGTTATGGCCCCAACACCTGCACCAAAACATCAAAGGAGGGGGAGTATCCATATGCAGCACAAACACCCATATTGCCAGGTAACTGACAATGCACAAAGCAGCGGACACCACCCATGAGCACAAAACTGTAGTCAAAACTGCTGTACAGTCTGTAGCATGCGACAGACCACACTCTCACACACAAGAACTCCACCCAGACATCCGAAGACACTGGACATTATGAATGTCCCACCAAATACCAGACAAGGTACACACAAATTACCACATAGGTGTCAAACCATTATGTATGCAAGGAGTAATCAGGGACCTAGGGACACAGGTCGACATTAATCTGTCATGTGACACCCACAATGCCAATGTGGCTATGAAGACTGTTGATACTGGACACCGTATTATGAAAGGATTCACATCAACATCAACAGAGGTCACTGTGCTGCTGTACTGTTCCCTTATCAGACCCATAATCTAGTACAATGACTCATATGGGATGTACCGTATGTGACACCTGCAGCGGTTCGGAAGACCTCATAGTTACCCCACCAACAGGATAAAGGGTGTGAAATATATGTCATATGCTGCCTGGCTGTAGACACCCCAGCTGACTGCAGTCACACACTGACTACACAGAGGCATTGTATGTCTGTTGTACAAGGCCATGTCCAACACAGGAGTAATGGACATGCTACACCACAGGAAATCAAAGCCATTGGAGCTGTGAGAGTCACAGATGTCAGCCTCAACACATAATGAAATAAGATGTGCTGGAGGGACAGATACATAACCCATAGGCTCCCCACACCCAGAAACAGGATCCCAATCCATGGTAGGCAGAGCCCCTCACTGACACCCCTCAACAGGAATATTGCCAAGTGGATGGATGACCGTACATGTATACTGGGGGTCCCCACTGTGTCACGACCAGACAGAGGCACAGTGAAGAACCTCATAAATGGCCATAATTGAACATAGCAAGGGGTGGCGAAAGGCACACACACTCTGGCTAGGCTTACTAATGGCCTAGGGTGTCTAGCCTAGTATGAACCCATGAACCTATGAAGATACAAAACGTACAGGACACTAAAGATAATCACAAGGCTTACCCAACTGATGGTAGGAACCATGTTGGGCATCCACAGATATGCTCCGAATCACACAGATATTACAAACAACATACCAAACACACACACATATTGCTAACATACAACCTGTCAGGTGTAGTGCAAACACCCCCCCCCGAGTGCAAAATACCTATCCCAGCAGACTGATGGTCCCCTGACATTGCAGATGCTGAGGTAACAGCCATCATCTGCAAAGCAGAACACACAGCCATAAAGGTATGTGATGGTGTCCTGTGCTGAGGCCAACATGGACTCCAAGAATAATGGAATGCCAAATCACACTACTGCCCAATGTCAGCCTTACCACAGGATATGTACCCAAAGAGCAATGTACAACAACAGTGGTCCATCACAACAAAGGTGTTGCCTGAATGGATACTCCAAACTACCACCCCAGGATCCTGACAAGCTTGTTCTGCACAGCTATGGAAAGGATCAGTATGTACTGCAGACAGAAGGCTATTGTGGACCTACTGAAACTGGACCCTACACACTGTGGCTGTTGTAACTGCAGAACCGGCCCCTAAACATGTCTGACCCATTTGAAGCAGTCATTAAGGTCATTAATGAGGGCAATGTGGTCCACACAGCGTAGCTGGACCGTGCACATGCTTCTAGACAATACCGTACGAGTTCAGTATGGATATGTTCACCAGCTTAAATATACACCCCTATGTCAGTAGAGGGGTTGCAAACCAGACCAAGGACAGAACTGACATGGTCAGACATGCCGCATCCATGTCAGACTACAAAGCGGATATGAGTGGCATCCCACAAGGCCTGGCCTTGGCCCCCCCACCCCCATTCTGTATATATGTCCCATAGGTATAGGCCAACATGGAAGGACTGTAACTGAGCATGTATGCAGAGGAGTACAAACAGCCCACCATATCCGACCCCCAGCTGACACAAGAAACCCACAAAAGGGCCACCTACAGACAACTGTAGCCATAGCCATGTCAGCAAGCTAATTGCAGAACTGTGTATAGACAACCACCATGGATATACAGTAAGTGCCCACAAATTACCACACAGGTGTTAACCCATGAGGTACCTAACATGTAATGTGAGACCTGGGTACAAAAGGTGATAAATATCCTGCACTGGACAAACATGTGGCTGTAGTGTTCGCAGAAAGATGTACCATATACCCACCCAAACATGAAGGTTGGCAGATGTAGATAAGGGGAACTCACTGTGTCTCTGCAGCCATCCTCCATCAGCGTCACAACTGACTACAATAGCCCCTGTGGGATATACCGCAGCAGACACCTCCATCAACTGTAAAGTCCACAACAGTACCCCACCAGGGGTAGCAAAGAGCATGAACAGATGCCATGTGTTGCCTGAGTAAACAAACTGCAGCCCCGTACACCGCCATCCTTCCCAGTTACAGGAAAGCTGTGCCTGATGTATGAAGCCATGTCCAACCTGGAATGAATGAACATGTTGCACCTTGTACAATCTGAATGGCAGTGAGCTATGCACATGAGAGACCTGAACCCCAGCATTGACATACATAGGACAAGCTGTACAGAATGATCCATAACACAGAAGGCACCCCCACACTTCAGTAAACTCCTGGTACAGGTCAGCCAGAGAGCCACATATCGACACCCCTCAAGAGGCATCCTGATGAGTGTAAGGGAGATGGTAGGCTAACCCTGGGTATCACTGTTATGTCAGAGGTAGACGGAGGCACAGTATACTAACCATGACATATGTCATGGCAAACTCCAGTTACAATGTGTGTCGAAGGACAAACACACCCTGTGACTAGCATCAGAAATGGCCTAGGGAACATCGCTAGTGTTTGCCAATGTCCACCCATGTTGTGGAATACACTAGCAATGTTGGACGAGCCTGGTGTAGGTAGTCCATATCTGAACATATTGCAACATGGTCATATGTGCACAACTGGCCCCTACACAGTCTGTTGTGCTCAATATGAAGATGTCAAGCAGTCATAGGACTAAAGCCCAGGATACTGTCCACCACAGTGAAAGTACCGAACCAGTACACTATACGGTACTACAGTGTTAGGTCATTATGAAAGTATGTTGAGAACTGTCTGCAAAGTATCCCATGTAATCCCTGCAGGCACAGTATAATCCCTGTTGTGGCAGACACGAAGCAGTTGGCCAGTTAGTACACAACATGACACCCAACACACAATCATAAACGTGTGATATTGTTGAAGTTCACACACACCCAAATATGTGGTGGACTTCAGAGTGCAACATATGGAAAGCTCACACTGGGCATGCTCGCACACTTTGATAAATGAGGCATATGTCAGACAACATGCCATGGAAAGGCTGAACTGGGCATGCTCACACACTTAGGCCATATCTCCGTTTAGCAGTTGGCCACACATATCTGGTATTTGTACGTGTCAGTCCAGGAACCAACCACAACACAGCAATCAGCCCAGTGCACACAGTAAATGACCACAGAGACATAAGTGATATAGTGGATCACCGTCATATGCAAACATCTTCCACAGATACACAAGTTGGTCATAGGAACAGGGAATGCTATGGCAATAAAGACCTGCAAACAGTAGAACAGCACAACAAATATTGTGCATCCGACAATTGAACATATGGGTGTAGAGGTCAATACTAGGCTTCTTGCCCCAGGGAATGACAGCTCAGCCAGAGTGTGCTTGGCATCTGCATCCCCAGGATAGTAGGCTACTGTGCCACTGTAAAGTAGGTCACAGAAGGCAACATGTGAGGCTAGTAAGCTGTGCCTCTGTCAAGCAGGGGCACCGTGGAGGTCTCAGGGATTGAATGTGCTAAGCCACAGCCATGTTGTCGGTGTGTGCTGTGAGAGGGTTGCTGAGGATCTCTGACAGTAGGTGTCCATCAATAACAGACTGAGGGAGCCCTATCTGCATTCTCTGGACGATTCCACTGTCAACACTGTGTTGTAATGAGTATGTGTGAATGAAGTGCCATGCCGGAACTGTCGACAGATGTCCTCCCTCTGTGGGCTACAGCTCTGCAATGTATTAAGTCACTCTGTCTGTTATGTACAGGCATATATGGCTGGTGTACAGCTGACAGGTGTCTTGTTGTGGAGCAGTCATGGGTATATGTGGGATAGCATGACCAATGCAAACTGTACACATGCTCATAGAATGCAATTGTCAAGGATTATGCTGAGTGGCCAGTATAGTCCTCCAGCATGGGTCCTCTGAAGTCATCCACCCCAGTCTACACAAGTGTAGAGTCTGCTTGTGCTAAACACAGTTTGTGTGCAGTGACAACCTTGCCTGGGGGTGGAAATGAGATATGGATGTCCAGGGAAAGGTGGGTATGGTCAGATATCAACAATGGTGGTCTACCTCTGCTGTGGAACAGTGAGTACCCACGTTGCAGATGGACAGGTGCAATATGTATTCACCCATATGGCTGTGGTGTGTGGTTCTGCCATAGCACATGGACCCACAAATTGTAGTGGCTGTAGGGTAAAGTGGTAGAGGCCTGAGTAGTTCTCACACACAATATGCCTGTACCTGATGTTAACAACTGGAATGGTGTATGTGAATACCTGCATATCCTGGCACTGTTCCCAGGGAAGCTAAGTGTGTGTCCTGGATGTGGGTGTGGTGTTCTGTACTGGTTGTGTTGTGTGTTACAGGTCCTGTGGTCCCAAAGCATGGTACAGAACATAACCTGCCAGTGGGATGTGCATATCTGACCCTGACGTAGGTGGCTGCAAATGCATATATATGCTATCCCCCACCTGATAGGTAGTACTACATGTACATACCTCTGTAGAAATAAAGATGTCAGCACCCTATAAATACTACAGGTGCAGAACAGATGCCCAGTAATTCGGATAGTGCGCTCTGCTAATGCGTCTCCCTCAAGTGTCATAATATAGTTAGGTAGGGGTTCGAATCCTGCAAATGCTGTGTGTGTGGGTGAGTGGGGTTTGTGTGTGTGAAAGGCTGTGAGAGGGAAATGTCCCTTTTGGCAACTGGGAAAACACACTACAGGATGCACATTCCCCTTTCTAAACACTGATGATGTCAGCACCCTATAAGTACAGCAGGTGAAGGGAAACCATGCAGTAATGCGAATAGCGCGCTCCGCTAATCTGTCCGTCTTGAGTGTCATAACATAGTTAGGTAGGGGTTTGAATCCTGTACATGCTCACTGTGTGTGGAGGGGGTTAGTGTGTGTTCAAGACTGTTTGAAAGAGGTATCCCTTTTGCCAACTAGGAGAATACACTACAGGATGCACATTCCCCTTTCTAAACACAGATGATGTCAGTACCCTATATGTACAGCAGAAGAAGGGAAGCCTCCCAGTAAAGCGAATAGCGTGCTCTGCTAATGCATCCGTCTCGAGTGTCATAACATAGTTAGATAGGGGTTTAAATCCTATATATGCTCAGTGTGTGTGGAGGGGGTTAGTGTGTGTTCAAGACTGTTTGAAAGAAGTATCCCTTTTGCCAACTAGGAGAATACACTACAGGATGCACATTCTCCTTTCTAAACACAGATGATGTCAGCACCCTATAAGTACAGCAGGAGAAGGGAAGCCTCCCAGTAATGCGAATAGCGTGCTCTGCTAATGTGTCCATCTCGAGTGTCATAACATAGTTAGGTAGTGGTTTGAATCCTGCAAATGGCAAGTGTGTGTGTTTGGATGAGGGGGGATAGTGTGTGTGCAATTATGTGTGAGAGAAATGTCCCTTTTGGCAACTGGGAGAACAGACTACAGGATGTACACTCCCCTTTCTAAACACAGATGATGTCAGCACCCTATAAGTACAGCAGGAGAAGGGAAGCCTCCCAGTAATGCGAATAGCGCGCTCTGCTAATGCATCCGTCCTGAGTGTCATAACATAGTTAGGTAGTGGTTTGAATTCACCAAGTGTGTGTGTTTGGATGAGGGGGGTTAGTGTGTGTGCAATTTTGTGTGAGGGAAATGTCCCTTTTGGCAACTGGGAGAATACACTACAGGATGCACACTCCCCTTTCTAAACACAGATGATGTCAGCACCCTATAAGTACAGCAGGAGAAGGGAAGCCTCCCAGTAATGTGAATAGCGTGCTCTGCTAATGCGTCCGTCTCGAGTGTCATAGCATAGTTAGGTAGCAGTTTGAATCCGGCAAGTTTGGATGAGGGGGGTTAGTGTGTGTGTGAGGGAAATGTCCCTTTTTGCAACTGGGAGAACACACTACAGGATGCACACTCCCCTTTCTAACCAAAGATGATGTCAGCACCCTATAAGTACAGCAGGAGAAGGGACACCTCCCAGATATGTGAATAGCGCACTCTGCTAATGTGTCTTTACCGAGTATCGTAATGTAGTTAGGTAGGAGTTTGAAACCTGTAAATGGCATGTGTGTGTGTTTGGAGGTGGGGAGTTTGTGTGTGTGCATTTCCGTATGAAAGACATGTTAGTTTTGGTGATCAGGAGATCACACTACCTGATGCACATTACCCTTTCAAAATACTGATGTTGTCAGCACCCTATAAGTACAGCCAGAGAAGAGGAACTATCTAGTAAACCGAATAGTGCGCTTTGCTAATGCGTCTCTCTCACGTGTCATGACTTAGTTAGGTAGGGGAATGAACCCTCCAAATGGCAAGTGTGTGTGGGGGTAGTAGGGTGTGTGTAAATGCAAGTGTGAGAGAGCAGATCCTTTTGGCAAATACTACAATACACCAGATGCTGCATACTCCCCCAGTAAACACAGGGGATGTCACCACACTATCAGCACAGCCAAACAGGGCTAGTTGGCTAGTAATGCCAATAGTGCGCTCTGCTACTGTGTCTATTACCATTGTCAGTGTACAGATAGGTATGTTTTGGTAACCCACAACTGCCACGTGTGGTTGTGTCACACAGTATGACCTTGTGTGGGTCTTTGTACATAACAATGCATGCCATTGCCTAAACCAGCAATGGCATTGCACACATGATGTATGTGTGTGACACATACACATAAATACCTGTGACCTGCAGTAGTTACCATGTCTGACACATGCCTCGAGTGGATAAATGGTATTTGCAATGTATACCAATATGACTGTATCTTACTGTGCAGGGTCTGCACGTGGTATGTCTCTATACAGTGTGGGTGTATATGGTGAAATACCTACAGCAGGGGATACACATCTGGTCTGGGCCATATAGTGTACATGTAGTCGATGCACAGGTGCTGCATGTTCCCACCTGTTGTTGTAGTGGTAACATGTCATTCCACTGCAATTCAGTGACCACATGCTGTGAACCCTTCAACTAGTGTGTTGTAGCTACAGTAATGCTCACGCACAATGTTTGGCTGGATGCAGTCCAGCCATATAAACACAGTTCTTGAGACTGTCATATTGCCAGTGTTGTTATGGAGGATAGGTGGTCTTCCTGTGTATGGGAGGGTTGTGTGTGCCAGGCTATGAACCAGATGGCAGCCTGACACACTGGTAGCTGCACATGATTAGGCCCTGATGCTTTGTGCTGTGCCAACAACCTGGAGGTGTGTGTATCTGTGGTACATTGGGATACCACCCCCCTGTCCATGTGTGTTACATGTGTAGGGGACGACAGGCATGGTATGGGGCATAACCTGTCAGTGATGGGTAACACCTGTGAGCCATGAATCATGAATCTGGTACTGCACAGACATTGCAGTTCACCGTGCTGAGGACAGTGTCTGGTGCATGCATCTTCCGGTGTACACTGCTGTTGTTGAGTAGCAGCACTGTTAGTGTCCTAACCTGTGTGATACCCATGGAGGTGGCTATGTAAACCATGTCCTGCAGCATAAGGCAGTATGTGTGTACCAAGGAGCTTTGCCATTATACATTGGGCCATGGGTGTCACGTGCAAGATGACCCTTGCACATCATTGTGTCTTCCCTAGCATGTAAGCACACGTTGACAGCAAGCGGATACCCTATGTATGACAGTGGAGACTGAGCATAATGTAGACATACAACACCCTTCCCACATATAGAGGTAGCATACCTGGTGAGGGTATGTTGGCAACCAAGATCAGGCTCATACTGGCCTGTGCCACATGCTGAGAGATCCATTCTATGTTCCCTATCATGTAGTCCAGGGAGGTATGTCTCAGGCAGCCATACTGGCATGGCCAATGAGTGAGTCATATGTGTCCATGCCTCTGACTGACCTGTATGCATGTGTTCTGTGGTGGACCATAGTGCCCCTGAGGCATATCACTGTGACCTTCACCAGATACAGCCTGTTGACCGGGACCCCAGTGCACACACAAGACAGGTACCTGACACGTCTGTAGCAGGTGTGTTGTGTAGCCCTACAGGCTATGAGTGTGTAGCACAGGGGATGTGTGTGCCATGTGTGGCATGTGCTGTGTTCCAACGGAACATATGCCTGTGTGCCAGCTGCGGAGGTGTGTGATGCTCAGGCAGGCTGCTATTCTGAGTCCCCACGTATGCCGCAGTGTGTTCAGCATGCTGTCAGTGCATGTCAATGTCTGACTTGTATTGTAGTCACTGTAATATATTTTATTTATTTATTTATTTATCCTACATTTGTTGACCGGGATAGTCCGACTGGATGCATGTCCATTTCCAGGGGAGGCCCGGGGAGAAAAGCTACGAGGGTAAGCAGATACAGCATTACATAATACCAGCATTACATATTACAAACAGATTATTTACAGAGATTACATAAGTAAGCAAGTTAAACATGTTCCACAGGTTAATGTTAGTCCTGAGCACAAGTCAGGATTAAATTAAATTACACAGTAAACTGGTTCACAGATTTTACACATTCGAGTTAGCCAGGCTTAATACATTGACATAGCCAGTTAAGTGACAAATGTTGTTTGAGTCTAGTGTTAAATTGACCTAAGGTGGAAAGTAGGGTAATATCAGCTGGAAGTGAGTTCCAGGATCTACTTACAGAGTTTGCAAAGAGAGAATCACTGGCTGTGTTATTAAATTTGCTAGTCTGAATTAGTAGTTTGTTAGAGGATCAAAGCAGTCTAGGATTGTTATAGGGGGTGATAATATTTGAAGTGCAGGAGTATTGTCTGGATTATAGAGAATTTTATAGGCCATAATCAGTAGAGCTGCCTCCTTTGTGAAGTGGGATTACATATGACATTTTCCAGATGGTGGGAAATTTAGATTCTACCATGGTTCATTTGATTACCTTTGAGACGGGGTAAGCAATAGCATCATCTGATTTTGATAGTTACTCGGCAGGGAGTTGATCAGCAGAAAGTGTAGTGGGTTTCACTGTTTCAATCATGGTACGGAGAAGTGAAGTGGCAACTGGTTGGCAGCTGAACGCAAGTAGGTTTCTAGGGGTGCTACTTTCAGGACCAGGGGAGCTAGGAGGTAGATGGCTAGCTAGGGCCTGAAATGTCTCAGTAAAGAATTGGTCAAAACTATCAGGAACATCTTCAGGGGTATTATCAATAGTAGCAGCAAGGATTGGGGTTGACGTTTGTCCAGGATGTAGTATATATGACATGCCACCTGACAGGGTATGGCATTACTGGGTTCAGAAAGCCCAGTCCCCAGATTGGCTGTGTGGTGGCATCCCACACATGTGTTGTATGTTCTTGGCCAAGGGTGATGGCTGATTGCATACATGGGGCAGCTGTGACATTGACACATGACTCACATAAACCACAACTGGACCATAGAGGCGATTCACAGGTTACCTTTGCACATGCTACCCTAGTAGTGTGATTGCCATGGTGAGTACCAACACATAGGGCCAATGGGGAGCAACATACTGAAGGTGTGTATGTGTGGGTGTACCGCTACTGTTTCATAGCACTGACATATATGACTGCACACGTGGGTAAATGCCAGGTAAGACATGTGCAATGTGTCACAGGCAACGTACATGCGTACAGGACAGACAGTGACGTTCTGTTATGTGGAAAGTCGACATACGTATCGTACGCTATGCAGATGTCACTAGAAGTCTACAGAAGCACTGTAACTTTGCATTGCAGGTGTAAGCAGTGTTCCAGGGAACCCCAAGCGAACATGCATGCAAACAAAGCTACAGTAAACAGGGCTGGAAGTAGTGCATTGTACAACAAAGAATGGGTAACAATAACAGTAAGTAACAATGCAAATATGTAGGCACTATCAACATGTACCCAGGAATACACAGCGCAGATGCCCATGGTAGAACTGATATTATGTCATAGTTATTTGTGATTTGGATTACATTGGTACTGCACACATATCTACATGTGCGAACATCCACATGGCATAGTCATTGTGGGCAACTTGACACCATTACTGTACATGTCCACCATTGCATATCACTACTTGCGTTAGCTTTCCCCCTGTGCTACCCATGTATGCGGCTATCTGTTGACAACCTTACCACCGGCATGCAATTATGTGCAGCTGTTACATACATGTAATGTATGGTCATCCCCTTTTGGTGGAACTACGTACACACAACATATCACATGGACATACCTATAGATACAGACCTATGACACATTTGGAGGGTTCACAGTATGCACACTATTAACCTGCTACTTTGCATTACCTGTGTTTGTCACAGCTGGTTGCATTACCACTGCTTCTACTTGCTGCTGCTACTGTCACTGCTGACAGCTTCGGGTGACAGAGTCACAGTGTATAATTTTTTTTTTTTGTTCTCTCTCTCTCTCTCTTTCTCCCTCTGTCTGCTTCAAGACAGTGCAATTAATGTATTGCATGTGTGGAGTGTTAGGACTGGATGCTTTTATAGGCATCTGCATAGGTCCATGTGATGGCCTCTGCACCAATTGTAAGCCAGCATTTGCTAATTGCATACAGCCAATTGTGTACTGATTGCAGTTCTCACTGTGATTTCAGGTCAGTGCTATAAAAGGGTATGTGGGATAGGCATTGCCCTTTCAGATTGTAAGGGCGGGGACCATGCTGGTATGCTGTGGACAGTGTTCTGTGAGTGTAAAGGTTAGTATCTCTCTCATGATTCAGGCTGTGTTGTATATTCACATTTCTCCATTCCTCTCTCATGTTCCCTGTAGCAAGTGTGTATCCATAATGACTCCTACAACTATATATATATATATATATATATATATATATATATATATATATATATATATATATGTACATATACATACATTTATATATATACTTTAACTGACATTATCTACAAGCTACCAACTAGCATGGTTGTTTCTGTTCACACACTACTATTATGGAAATCCAGTAGTTTTGACAGTAATTCTAAATGACATGCTTTGTGTACTACACATCCTATATTCCCTTTACATTCATCCCTACTATTACATGTTATATTTATTTTAGCACAATGTTCTTGTATAAGAGTCATGGCTTAGTGGTAGGTCATACAGACTAGTGTTTCCAAGGTCCTGGGTTCAGGACTGACAGTGGGATTTTATTTTGCTTTTGAACTGAGTACAGGACCTGTCAATCAAAGTGACTAAGGCACTTTTAAGCAGTTGTAACCAGGTTAGCACTGGTTTGCGCAGAGCTCACGTATGCGCACTGGCGGTTAGCTCCGCGCACGCAAGTGCACACCCGCTTACAACCGCTTAACGGTGCTTACTCTGGTGCACACCCGCGCTATTTTCTTTGAAAGAAAAGAAAATGGGGAGACAGGAAAGTGGTGAAAAAGGGGTCACAAAGAGGGTAAGACAGTAGGGAAACAAGCTTGGGATTTGCAGGAGGGATGTAGGTAAGGCCCATAGCTGCCCATTTCTTCATCAGCAACAGCTGTGCATATGTATGTAATTTGGTGTGACATTTGAAACCTTCCACCCCTGAGAGAGGTGTCAGGACAACAATAATACTTGTTGTACAGCCAGTTGTAATTGATAGATTCCATGTCCAGCAGACGTGTGCGGAATGGGCAGCTATGTATGGGGCGTAATTTTTTTGTGGGTACAGAGTGCCCTTGGAAGTTGGTACAGCTGGGGAGGTAGGTAAACAGACAAGACAAACAAGATGCATACAGGGGCGGTGTATGACACGTGTGGGGGGTTACACAATTGATGGGGATGGAGGTTTGGATATCCAGAGCCCATGAGCCCACAGATGGCAACAGTGGAACTGATATCCCCACCCATAGGCAGTTGCCACTGTTTCTTCACTGCCCAGGACAGGGCTGTGCTGGGGGCTGTGTAGGCCGGGCAACAGGCATGCCCGTTAGTTGTGCCACCTGTGCCTCAAGCTGGCATAGGGGCTCGAGAACAGAGTCCCAAATCTCCCTAAGCACCACAGTCCGGACGCTACGGAGGGTGAGTGGTGGTTCTCCTCCAGCCACACTTGCAGAGGGGGGGGCGAGCCCCATCCCCTGCAGCGCTTCCACCCGCAGGTGGCACAGGGCCACCGGAGGAGGGTCCGGACTCGGCACTAGTGCCAGGTGCACTCGCCAGCTGAGGTGGGAGAGGTGGGTCCACTGGAACCCGCCTTCCCTGTCATCCTATGTTTTGCATTATGTCATGACAGTTTGGGTTAGTGACATATAATACCATTCACAATTAGTTGTAACAGCATGCATTAGTATTCCCATTAAACAAACACCCAGATATTCACACCATTGAATAGCGTGCATAACACATGCATAATTTGAACAGAAATACACAGTCCAACAACATGCAGGGTTAATTGATGGCAACAGGCCATCAGGTTTGGATGTATGAACAGGGCAGATGCATCAACGGACATGCAAATATATATGACTCAACAGGACAAACGTCCAGGGGTGTCAATTGTGATTGCACATACCATTTTCACGTGGAATGGGTTATATGTGGTTATAGGGTGGGGTGAAGAAAATGATATTAACACCTTCAAATACCAATACATATGCTGTACATTTCTAATAGCTACAGTTATATACACACTACTGTTCTAACTACAGTTTCCTATATGATAACTATTTCAACTTGGTGATAGGACTGTTACTACAACATCAATATACATTTTATTGTTCTTCATACACATTCATATCTAGCTTTGTTCAGCTATATCATCCTGCTACATTTGCTTTATATAGCTGTAGACAAGTGTGGATGTTTGGTATATCAATCATCCTATCTGCATATTGTAGACTGAGAGCAACATATCCAGATTTTGGGATACGCATTCCAGATGCAGCAACACTTTGAACAGATTTCGCTGTTTGGTTTTGATTCTCACATGCATTTCATTCTGTCTTGACTGCAGTATACTTTATTCAGGGGTTATTACTACTGTATTGCTGGATTCATGACACTTTCTCACACTCTCTCACTTGCTTTCATTTTACTATTCAGGATGGTACTTACTTCTAGGCTTTATTGACATGTTTTACCTGTAGTTATTACAATCCTTTCCAGCAGTCTCACTTCTGTCATGTTTCAGTATTTCAACAGGGATATATTTCACACATGTGATTTCATCATCTTCTGCAGCTATACTTTTCAGCCTGCTGCAGGTTGTGTACTATTTTCTTACAGGTAGGGCATTTTTATTTCAGAATTTATGTCAGACAGTTTCATTTTTTGGTTTAACTTACAGGCTGAGACACACTTTTGTAATCAAGCAATACTTGCAGACACTTTCACACTATTGCTTGCACATTTTATTCCTTACTGACTACACTGCACTCTTTTGCTGAATGTCATACTTTTATATTTCTTTACAGTTACTGGTGGTGGATTACTGACCTGCCTGCTGGCGCAACTGCATCAGCCTATCGCCATAGGCTCTGCGGTTTGCAGAACGGACACCTGCAGCTGTAATATAAATGAAGTAATATTGGAATACACATCTCCATAATATCAGCTAGTTTAATTTCTTACATACATAATTAAATGTAACTTACTCAGTAGTGGGGCGTTGGGTGTTTGCCGGGCCTCCTGGATCCAAAGGTTCAGTTGGTCCTGCTTGCGTCTCTTCAGGTCCGCATGGTGGTGACGGACCTTCTCACCAGTCCTTGGAATCCCTGTGGCACTGGTGAGATCATGAGCCAACCAGTCCCACGCCTCGGCCCTGTATGCTCCGCAGAGGACCTGGCCCTGCATGAGTTGGGCCTCATGATTGTGGACTAGGAGCCAGACCATGTACCTGGACTCCTCAACACCCCACCTCTGTGCTCGAAAGCAACTACCCTCTCCTACTCCTGTCATTCTGCCTGCAGGTCAGTTCTACAATCTTTTATTCTGTGTATTCCCGCCTATGGGGCTTATATAGTCCGTTTTTCCCGCACATATCTGTGATTGGCCATTTTGGAATTGTATCAACTTCAGTAAACCTGCATTGTCATGCTCCAGTTTGTATTCATTCCTATATATTAGCTATTATTGCATTTCTAGGTACTGCTGTCATGGCTTAGTGGTTTGGTACCTTGACTATGGTGTATAGTATCCTGGGTTCGAGCCTTGCCACTGCTTTTTATTTTTCATGAGTGTCTAGACATGCTGAGGGGTGTGTCTGTGTAAAGGCAGTTTTGATACGGCTTGCTCAACGTTGCCCGTCGGTTACCTTGTTTGTGCGGTGCGCAGCTCCGTGCAAACGGGGTATGCTGGTTTAAGCCTCATTTGGCTATCAGCACGCATATTACGCTCAGCTCAGTTAGGTGCACATAGATTTAGCGTGTTAAACCACTGCTCAGCTACGGGCACTCATTTTGCACCAGTTAAACCACTGCTCATCTACGGGCAGATGCACTCACCCTGTTAAACTGTAGCTCAGCTATGGGCACATCTGGCATTTTTTTATTCTTTTGTTACCTCACATTTCTTCAATATAAATGGGCTATTTCATTACATTTTACATAAAATGTGGTTTTATGTGTACATATTTGTCAGGGACTTGTTTCGTGCTTATCTTGCTAAAAACAAAAATTGGTGTTGTGGGGGCTCGAACCATGAATGCCTGCTCTTCAGCCAACATCTCTACCACTACGCTATTGCTTCCTGGCTTATTTTGCATATTTAGTTCTTATATGCTTTCCCACTAACTGCTAACTGTAGCTGCGCTACGGGCACGCCCGCGCAAACAAGCTCACTCACGGTTAAACATTTTTACAATTTAAAAAAAATATATAACATGTTTATTTATATGTTTTCTGTTCATAGTCTGTGGGGGCATGTGTTGTGTTCTGTTTATTCACATTTCCGTGGACTCTGTCGTGAGTGTTTACTTTGGGAACTTTTCCTCTTCTGGGGGCGTGTCCGCTTACAGGGCTCGGCCTACGGACATGCCCCCTACTGTCTTACACGGACCGTGTTAGCCTTAAGTGTGATTCAGCATGCTCTCATGAATATGCAAAGCATGCTGACATCACTCCGTTTAACTGCAGCCTCCGTGTATGAGTTATAACTCTTACATGGAGGCTTCGTGAATCCTGCCCATTGTCTAGCTTCAAATTATTAATAATACTGAGCTTTTTACCTAAAGAATAAATAACATCTCTGAGACTACCTTGCAGTACAGTGGATCTCCAGACATATTGTCCATTGTTCTGTGATCAAATGTGCAATCAGTATCCAAAAATTGTTTTAAAGGATAGGAATGAATGTACTGTGACTTGTCCTTAAAATATGGCTATTTCGTGGTACATGCATTGGTTTGACCATTGATTATACTCCTATCCATTTGAGCATAAGTCCGCTTAGGCAACGGCCACTTTGGTTTGGTGCCTATGCGTTTCGCCTCATCCTCTAGTTCACCAAAGGAAAAATCAAAAGTAAAGTCAGAGATACCCAGCCTGCTGCTGCTCCGTTGTACCATAGGTTGTAAGGGAACAGGTAAATCTATTGGACTCCCACACCTCTGTGCTGTCCCTTGTCCGTTAGGTATATCGGATAATGATTGATGAAAGTTGGTGGATGTTTCTTTCACATTTCCTGAAATGTCATTTAAAGCTTCTTCTTGATGAGGAATGGAAGCAACAGTGCTGTAAAATGAAAGGGCTTGCAAGTTTGTATCACCACTGGCCGTTGTTTTACATTTGTCAGTACTATTATAACCTAAATTGGGTAATAAAAGAGACAATTTGCATACTTTGCCCCTTAATTCAGCCAATTCCGCTTTGATCTTGCTCAATTCCCCTCGAGAGAAGTGCAGTGATAGAGGTGGGGTGGCATCCCGATCAGACTCCATGAGGACAAATTCAACAGAACCAAAACCAAGCAATTCCAGCGTTCAGTGAAACAATGAACTGAAGCAAATGTGATGAACGCTGATCCCCTGTGTCTTGACACACCAACCTCAAGATAAGGTCATAAAAAATGGAAAGTTCAGCCGATATATATTAAAATCAAGTACTTATTATCCAAAAGTTAAGCGCTTTCACTCGCTACAATGTGAGCTTCATCAGAACTCCATAAAAGTGTTGTAGTAACATTTAAATAACCTCATTGGAATAACTATGGACACCTACAACTACTTAAAGGTAGAACACCCTGTTCTGGTGTCCATAGTAGGCATCCCTAAAGTACACAAGCATATTGACAACCCCCCTTTTAGACCTATCATATCAGGCAGCAGATCCAAAACCTTCCCAATGGGGACAGTTGTTGATAAGTTTCTCAAACACATTTATGACAAAATACCACATTTAGTAAAGGACTTGTGGGAATTTTTGAGAAACTATCCATTACACTTTTGGAATGCTGAGTTACTTTTCGTTACTGTGGATGTCATCGACCTATTCTCTTGTATCCCGAAAGCAGCAGGTTTGGAGGCTTTTGCCAACAGTATTAGAAAGTACGCTGGAATAGAATGGGACAAAGCTTGTTTGATCTTAGAACTGATGTCTTTGGTTTTGGAACACAATTACATCCAATATGAGGGGGAATACTTTAGGCAAACCAAAGGCATCGCAATGGAAGCAGCATGTGCTCCCATCTACGCCAACTTAGTTATGCTGGACTGGGAGGAATCCAAGGTTTTTACAAGTGAGTACTATAAACATATTAAATACTACTCCCATTATCTTGACAGCTACATTTTATGGGACGGTGGCACAGACATGTTAAAACAATTCTTAGATTATCTAAATTTGAGTAGTGAGTTTTTGAAATTTACGTCATCTTACAATAGGGAAGGTCTTCCATATTTAGATACTTACATCTACAAAGGTGATAACGGTTTCAAATCCAGACTTTACAGAAAAAACACTTTCTCTAACAGTTATCTACAATTCTCTAGTAATCACCCTAGGAAACTTTTTACTAACATATTCAAAGGACAAATCATACGTGCTATTAGAATGACTTCTACACATTCAGAGATGTTAGAAGAAGTGTGTTTTATTACCTCTCTTTTTAGAGATAGAGGTTATCACACTAATATGATGGCTCACACAAGTAACATAATCATTAAGGAATGGGGTAAGAAATACACACCGTTATTAGCTCAGAATTATAACAATAGAGTGAGCAGTAGAGTAAAACAGACCAACACAAAATCTGGCACTGATTTTGGGAGAGCATGTGTTTTGGAATTTGGTAATATGTAAATAATGCCTTATATAGGCATGTTAAAAAATGTGGGGATAGACATTATTTTAAATTTGCAATTTTAGACTGTGTTCAAATCGACCCAAGAGGGGGCGATTACAAAGAAATACTGCCCTACAAAGAAATCTGGTGGCAGCTATACACAGACACTTCTAATGCACCAGGACTTAATGACTATATTACTATTAAGCCATTGTTGAATATAGGTTGATCATTAACTGTTTATACTTATTTTTATTTTTATACTACTTGACTTGTGAAAATCTACTATGTTTCAAGGGTCATGTTTTCAGATACATGTTTGTTTGCACACTAATCATAATTTTTATATTAGTGTGAATGATTTTTATGACTGTGTTATTATTTCAATGTTTTATTATGGATTCTAACTTATTTATTTATCTGTTTATTGGACATTTGTTGACTGGGTTGGCCCAGCTGGGCTGAAGCCCTTTTTCAGTGGAGACCTGGGGAGAAAAGCTCCGCAAATACATAGTTAATGCAAAGACATCTACGTTTGTCTTATATAAGCACAGTACCAACTACATATTATACAATGACTGGCCATTGATATTCAAAAAGCAGCACACTGATTGGTCAGCCCAACCAGTGTGCCCATTGTAAATCTGAGGATATACCAATGGAAAAAGGTCCAGTTGCCCAGACTTTTTTTCCATTAATATATGCCATAAAAATTTCACTTTGCCTTTACTTAAACAAAAAAAATAATAAACTTGAAAAACCAGACACTTGAAACTATCGAGAGAGATGGGACAGATAAAAATAAAAGAATAATCAGGTATGTTATGAAAAACTGGAAAAAATGTACCTGATTATCCTTTTATTTTCTATGTCCAGTCTCTCCCGTACCTTCGATGTGTCCTGGTATTAAACGGAGATCTTCCTTTCTCAGTTGCTTCCTATACACAGCACCTGTCACACAGCAGTGATGTACTATGTAAGCATGGGAATGAAAGTCCCATACTCATGCACAATACATCAAAAAAAGCAGCGGGATATCAGAGGAAAGCGGAAGAACACCATGGAGCCACCATACAAGGGCATTACTTAAGAAAAGTAAGTAGTTTTTTTAATTAAATAATGTTATTGTATAATAGCAATAACTGACTCCGTAGTATGGTATATTGAAGATTTACCCATGGTTGTCTTTGTTTAATCACCAACCGTGGGTAAATCTTCAAAATAGCACACCCACGTCGTTGGTTATTGCTATAATATTATACTCTATTTATACCAACTACATAACATTAGTGTCCCTTCTGTATTGATCACATGCCAACTTTATGTCACTCTGTATATCTCATTCCCAATAAAATAGAACTTTGTTTGCATTGCCTAATCACATAGTTTGGTAGGTAATCAAGAACTCTTTTTCTTCCATCATTATACTTCCCTTTGCAGCACATCCCACCTAAAACAAGTCCTACAAGCAGCTCAACATTCTGCTGTCCACCAAGAACAGCTAAAGACTAAACCCATCCCCGTAATAAAATATGTCCATTCCATGTGACTCACCTCACCTGACTAGCACTTATAAGTAGCACTTCTTTAACACATGACAATAGTTATCCTGCACATAGTGTACTTTTCCTCCACCCTCCCAGGAAGAACAAACCTTACTAATATGTACAACTCTAACTACTTGCCTAGCTGCCAAAGTTATTTTTATGTCCTATACTAATCTTATTCAACTCATTTAAATACACCCCATTGATCACAACCCTCACACACTTCACCACCTTCTTCTTACCCCTTTGAGTTAAACCACTATGTTGACAAACCCACTGTGTGGGATATTACTTCTAGCCATACTCCTGCTTCTCCATATGTATCCTTCTTCTGATAAGCAGACATACAGTCACTTCTCCTCAAACTTAAAACCTACACCCATTACCAATTCCTACTTTTCACCTATCCATATTCTTCACATATCATTGTGTTTTCCTACTCCACACCCATTCAATCACTCCCTCATAAAGTATCCATCCATTTAACAAACACTTTTCCAGGACACATGAGAAAACTCCAAGCTTAAAAATTTTTCATATGTAATATACAGCTAATCACTCTAATCAGTGTCCTCCTCCTCCACTTTGATAGCCATCTTGAACCCAATCCTGGTCCACAACCTCTCCTTCTTTTCTTCCTTCATAAAAATGCTTTAAGTATTCCAGGCAGCATGCAAACCAGAATTGATCACTTTTTTTTTCTTCTCAAAACCCAGATTTTCTTTCAGTTATTGAATCCTGGGTAAAAAGAGATTCCTGTCATATAGGCTTTCACTCCCTGTGTTACAAATGTCTATTTAACAACAGACCACAATTAAGACTGGGAGGAGGAACCCTTTTTCTAATAAACGAAAGCCTCTCAGTATCCCTCAAGTCTTAAAGTTTCTCCAAAATGATGACCCCTACTGGCTAGCCATTCATATTCTCCCTAAAACAGACCAAACCTCATTTTTGTAGTTGTCTATCTACCACAACCAGAAAATCAAACAAATTTACATTTCATTTAACTAACATTACACCACAAGCAAAACCTAACAAAAAATAATATTCCTGGGTGACATCAATATAAGCCTTCTAAACTCCTCAAGTTATGACATTAGAGACACTCTTACATCCTATGGCTTCACTCAAGTCAATACAGAAATCTACAATGCCAAACTATACTTCAGTTAACCACTCTCTTCTTGATTTGGTCATAATAAAAAAAAAACAACTTACTCTCATTACTTGGTATTCATCCACTCTTCATTGGGGATAACTACCCCATCTTTTTCACAGTAAAAATTCCTAACAAAAGACTTCTCCTTTACTAATAACATGCAGACACTGGAATTAAACAAACACAGAGAGACATCACACTGAGCTCTTTTAAACAAAGTGGGACCCCATCCTTGCTTCAAAGGGCCCTACAATAAATTGGCCAGAATGATACCAAAATCTGCTCCTTGTATAAAACAAATACTTCTCTAAAATCCCCAGGCTACTTAGACCCAAACTAAACCAATGGTTCTCTAAAGTGTACATATCCCTTTTCTAGCTTTAGAATGAAGACTGGATTCAATGCAAGGTACCACTCCCCAGGAAACAGAAAGAAATCTATCCTTCTGAGGTATCTTGCCAAAAAAAAAGACATCAGGATTTACAAAGCCACCAACCTTCCTCCAAGACTCTCAAGATTTTTGCTAAATAGACAAAATATATTTTGGAATATATTAGCAGCAGGTCAGACTTCACCTAACAATACTTGCAAGGAAGACTGTATCCTCTTCTCAGCTATCTGCCTCCCAATATTTGCACTCCTCTAACATCTCTAACACCTCTCCATGCCAGAAATTTCCCATCACAAATATAGTACCCCAAGTTTTCCATACCTCAACACCCTTCAGCTCTCAGCCTCTCCCATTCTTCTACTGCTTCCAGTTCAGAGCTCATACTTGATTTAACCTCCTTCCACTTTAAGGCAATAAAAAAGAATAAAATTGTATCTCTTCTAGAAAAAAATGTCAAATCATTGTCCAGCTGGATCAAATGGCCTCTACCCCTCATTTACCACTCTATGCCAAGATGACATCTTTCTTCATCTCATGCACCTTTACAACCTTTACATTTTACATATGGATGATGCCCTGTTTTTGAAAAAACAGCCACAGTCATACCATTGTCAAAATCACCCACACCCTCTACACACAATGATATTACACCCATCTCAGTTATACCCACCAATGGGCAAAATACTGGAAAAAATAAATATGCAATTGACTTGTTGAATATCCCCATAATCCTATCTCCCTTTCAACATGGTTCTAGATAGTAATGAGCACCATGACTGCTTTATAAACTTTCACAAATGACTTTCTTAACGACATTAATAGTGGAATGCTCACTGGTGCACTCTTCATTGATCTCACAGTAGCATTTAATTTAATCATCCATACCTTCCTCCTATCTGCCCTTTCAAATCCTTCCCAAATGACAGATCCTTTGAAGCTCAGTTATGCTTTACCTCCTTTCTCTTAGTCCCACTACACAACAGAGTCTATTAAGAAACATGAATGGATTCATGAAGGCACCAAAACATGGACACTGTGTATGTCCTTACATTGTGCTGCACAATCCTCTAACACAAAGATGTGCAGCTATGCTGAATGCTAATGAGGCATTCTGGGAGAGAGAGGCATAGGCAAATTAGTTATGTGTGCTCTGTCCCTGGAACTTCCTGCATGAAGGCATCTACACAGCCATCCCCAAAACATCATGCATTGCACACAGCCAACCCCCAAACATAAGCATGACAGGGGGATCTACTACATACCAGGCTGACTTTTAAAATGCCATAACAGTACCAATAGGAAAACAGGGACCATCAAGGGATTATTTTAAGTGCCATCATGGCACCAATGGTAGTAGAAGGTATGGGGATGGAGGAACCACCGGATACCAGGAATGACTGTTGAAAGTACTGTAATGGTAGAAGTGATATTATAGGGAGTGGAGGTTGGGTGGGGTGGGAAGTGCACTAAAGACCAGGAAATAATCTTTAAAGTGCTATAATGGTAACAACATAATGGGGATCCAGGGATGGGGGATGCACTAGGCACCAGAGGTAAGTCTTTAAAGTGCTGTACGATCATCTACAATAGAACAAGGAATCAGAGGGTGACGGAATACAATACACCACCAAGTTCTAATACATACATGCTGCATGGCACTAAAGTAGCACAGGGGTTGTGGAAGCCATGGAAAGACAGCTAGCATAAGAACAGGTACAGGGACTGTGATATGTGTGTGTGTGTGTGTGTGTGTGTGTGTGTGTGTGTGTATGTGTGTGAGATAGAAAGAGTGACTGAGGGTGAATGGCACGACCTACATGAGCAGCAGGTTGCCACTGAGACATAGATCAGTCATGATCTGCACACTGAGGTAGTAACTGAGATCTTAAACATACATATTAGTGGATAAAGAGGTCTTACCTTGTCATGTCTAATATGTTTCTGAATCACACATATGCATGCCGTTGGTAGAAGGTCCTTTCCAGGATGAACTCTGCAACTCATGCTAATTCTCTTCTTTCCCTCTTCATTAATAAATTATCGAACTGAAACAAATGTGATGAACGCTGATCCCCTGTGTCTTGACACATCAACCTCAAGATAAGGTCACAAAAAACGGAAAGTACAGCCAATATATATTAAAATCAAGTATTTATTATCCAAAAGTTAAGCGCTTTCACTCGCTACAATGCGAGCTTCATCAGAACTCCATAAAAGTGTTGTAGTAACATTTAAATAACTTAAAGCAACATACACTTAAAAAACAAACAATAATATGAATTCCTTAAAATACTGAATGCTACTCTCCCCTTTGCCTTTAGAATATGGGAGTTAAAACTTGAAGTCCATGAAGAGGCATCAGGACAAAATGACAATAGGAAGGGTTTGACCCATGAGGATCAGACATTATCTAAAAGTGTGGTGACCACAGATGAGATATGTAAAAGGTCTCAGCAAAAAAAAAAAAAAAAAAGACAAACACAGGGGGCTGCAAAAGTGCCTTGTTAACACTGGTACCATCGGGCATATGGAGACCTTCTGGTTCAGAGAGAATGTTGCTGTCCTCTCAATGCGCTTACTCTTTTGTAGGCTTCTCTGGATACTTTTTTGAGTGTGCGGGGTGGGGGTTCAATGGTAGGTTTGCATGACATCACAGTGGTCAGAGAACAGGTGCACTTCCTTTTCATTGCAAAGTAGTCCCAGAGACATTTATCCCTATCCTTGATTGTCCTAGGATTAAAATAAGAACAATAGGGATGATTATGCGCATCATACTCAAGACCTAAGTAAAACACACATGTACTGTGAAAAATTTTTATATATGTGGATTTTTCCCACAATCAATAAAACTGTTAACTTTCTCTTCTTCAGAGTCAGGCTATTCCCATTTTTGAAATTTTCCTATTCTTATTCCTGATTCCTATTTTTTCTTCTCTTCTCCTCCATCTCCAGCTCAATGTTTCTCCTTACTTTTTCTCTCTTCCTACATCACAATTTCTCCTCACCTCACACTTAACGTTTAGTCCGTCCATCCCACCAGTCTAAACTTACTACTCTTTCTTTCCAGGGTACTCTTAATTCCCATCACCTTCCATGCACATACTGTTTTAAGTTCCTTACTCATTTGTCCAGGTAATACTTTACAGCATTTCAGTTTCTGTATAACATCTTAGCATTCTTTCAACAATGACTTCTGTATCTTTTTTTTGCCTTTTGAACATTCTTCATTTGATAATTCTTGCAGTAATACTTTCTCTGTCTTTTATATGCTTTTTTTCAAGCAATGTCCTAGCCGTTATTTTCGTTTACTATTTTATTACTATCTTATGCATTTTTTATGTTATGCTATAATGTACAAAATATGTCTTTTAAAGTTGATCAAAGCTGGATTTTGCATTTATGTAGTTTGTAATGAGTGTATGTATGAAAAAATATTTTTTTTCTTTTAAAGTTTGTGCAGGGATCTTAAGATAAATGAATAATTGTTTAATTGCTTAATTGCACTTTACTCTTGTATAAATAAGACAAGTGATTATTTTTTATTCAGTCTGAAGAAGTCTACTATTAGACGAAAGCGCTTAATGGATGAGTTGAGTTTTGTGTTGTGCTGGGACAACAATAAAGCTGTGTTGTGACTGTCTTCAATATTTTTGGTATTTGACTTTTGCTGCTGTGGTGTTGAATTCCATTCTTGTGTACAAAAAGTGTCTGTTATTAGTATGTCTGCCACAGTGATGTTGACTGTATGTACATAGGTTCATAGGTGTATACTAGGCTAATTTCTCTGGGGCCTTTACAAGCCTAGCCATAGGATTACCCTGGCATACTGCCACCCGACCTTAGTTCCCAGTGCTTCTGCTGAGTAGAGCCACCGGAGTTATCCCCTGGGTGAATTTTCTATTTCCCACCCACTCATCAAGATTTCTCTTGAAGAGGGTCAGCAAGGTGCTCCGCTTGACATGTATTGGAAGTCTGTTCCATAGCACGGGCAGTTTCTGGGTTATGAACCTGTCCCTCCAGCATGTTATGTTAATTGTTGTAATGAGGTTGAGGTCTCTGAAGCTTGTGGTGTGGAGGTTGTGGTATCCTTGTTTATTAGGTCCATGATGATGGGTTCCATAGCTTTGACTATCAGACTTGTTTGGCTAATGGGGTGATAGCTCCCAGCGTCTGTAGTTGCTCCTCCTTTGTGGAGAGGGATGACTGTAGCAGTGCACCATTTGGTAGGGACAAAGCCTGAGGTGAGGCTGTGACTGAACAGGGCAGACAGGTGAGGTGCCAGTTCACTCTGTAGTTCTTGTAGAACACAACCAGGGATATTGTCAAGTCCCATAGAAGCTGTATTCTTGGCCTTGGACAGTGCTGTTTTAACCTGTGCAGCAGTAATGCTGGGTGCCTGGCAATCTACTGGTTTTGTGATTGGTCCTTTGGGGGGGAGGGGTAAAGTTGAGACTGAATCTGTCGGCCAGTATACTGGCAATATGTGTTTGTTTGGTATAGGAGGTACCATTGTGCAGTAGCTCAGAGTAAATCTGGGTATTGCTGTGGAGATTCTTCACATAACTATAGAAGGCCTTGTGGTTGTCTTGACTACCTGCTGCAATTCTGTTTTCATAGCTAGCTTTAGAGGATTTGATGAGGGATCTCAACATTTTATTCAGGCTGATAAGGGAGTTTTCCCAGTCTTGGGACTTCACCTTTTTCCGCATTAGTTTCCTCCTTCTGTTGTAGTTTGTTTATGGCAGGGGACCACTAGATTGGCTTCCTTTTTTTGGAGCAGAGCGTCTTGGTTCTAGTGGTAATGGTGAGATCCATACATTTGTGTACATGTTCGTACAGTTCGCATAGGTGTATTGTTAACTGTGGCTTTTGATCTTTTGCAAAAATGTAACAAAAATGTAACATTTGTGGAGCTTTTTTCCCCCTGGTCTCTGCCAAAATGTGATTTTTATCCAGTCAGACTTCCCTGATTAACTTAAACAAATAAAAAAAATAGAGAGACCAGGTTTTCGCCTATTTTAAAAGTTGGTTTTTATACTAATGTTACACACCAATGCAATGAAGTAAGAGGTAAAATGTTAAGATATGCCTTTCCTGTACCTATGAGTACAGATGGGCATAGGATTAGGGAAATTGTTAGTGAAAATTGGAAAATGATTCTGGGTAATGAAGAACTTAGCAAGGCAGTAGGGCCCAGCCAAGATTTATAAGTAAAAAAAAAAAATCTAAAGGAATTGTTGGAGAGTGGACCTAGAAGCATTAAGAAAAATGACAATTTCTCTTGCTTTGGTACATTTCCATGTACTAATTGTACCCAATGTAGGTTTATGATGGGGGTACAAAGTTAGCACTTCAAACATTTAAATTATACGTTAACAGCAAAGGGGAGATTCAATTGTCAAAGTGAAGGGTTGGTGTATCTTACAGCGTGTTCCAGCTGTGAGAATTTCTATATAGGCAAAACTATTAAGAAAACTAAACCATAGAGTTAGGGAACATGTGTTAGCCATTAAAAAGAAGACTCAAAGTAATGTGTTGGCCAAGCATTCAGTGAAATGCACACATTTTAAGACGTTTACTTTCTTTGTAGTAGAGAAAATAAGGACAAATTTGTAGGTCCTTTTAATTATTTTTTAGAAAACATGGAGCTGAAATGGCAGATTTTTTAAGAGAGGATATTAATCCTGGCATTAATGACAAAATTGCTGTAAAAAGTCATTTGAATTATGTGAACATTTGAATTTAAATATGTATATTTGTAATATGCTTATTTATAAATATATGTTTACATTTATAAGTTTGAGTATTATATACTATTTATGTATTTAGTAGATGTTTGTTAAAGTATGTATATATATTCGTAGTGCATTTTCAGTTTCACTTTAAAAAGACTGAGTATCAAGTAAGGGAATGATGTCATAATTAACTGGATTTATAAAAGGCAATGGCTGTGTTTGAGTGTTAGTTCTGAGGAAGTTCTGTAATAAATGGGACAAAAAAGTTCACCTTATCTCCGGCTCCAGTTTAGTTTGTTTTATTAGTCATTTTCTTTATGTGTTTTTTAGTAAATAAAATAAAAGGTTAATACAAGTCAAAAGCTAACATATGACAAACAAAATAAAACTGATGCATTTTTCCCCAACAAGGTATGTATTTGAATTCTGGAAGCAGGCCAAATCACCTGAAGATGATACAAGGGTAGCACATAGAGTGTTCTGATAAATGCAGCTAGGAAGTACTGAAAATTGTAGTAGCTGATGTCCCATTTGTACCACTGACATGTTGATGTCTGGGTAGAAGGACGGGAGTACACTAGTCATGGAGCAGGAAGGTACAGGGATCTGGAAACTGAACAAGCTGTCTGGTCTTTTGCAGGCAGGCAATCCCAAGAGTCATTATTATAATAGTGACTGTTATAAACATGATTAATGTCATAAAACAGCAGTGCCACTGGACTTATTCATGTCACTCATACTACTATTACATCCCGTTTCTTTTCCTGAATAGTCTAAGTTGTGAAAGAAAACAAACTGCAAACTGGACAATATATACTATTGCACATGTGATTCATTGCCTTTTTATGCAACAGTTTCTTCCTTCTGCTGTAGAGTTTATTAATGGCAGGGGACCACCAGACTGGCTTCCTTTTTTTTTGAAGGAGACAATCTTGGTTCTGTTGGTTATAGCTAGTTTCATGCATTTATTTACATGTTCATACAGTGCATTGATGTATGATTCGGCAGTCATGCATCTATTTTCCATTGGCATGGGTGCCATGAAGTTAGCCACCTCTGTTATTAGGAGTCCAAAATCAACTTTGGAGAAATTTGCCATGGTGGATACCCTTGTGGGGGTGTGTGTGGGGGGGTGTGGGTGAAATGTGGATTTCCATGGTGATTAGTTTATGGTCAGATCTAATCAGGGAGGAATTGACTACTGGTGTAGAGCAACGGTTGCCCATATTAGTGATAACCAGGTCAAGGATGTTGCTTCCACTAGTGGGGGTAAGAATGAGCTGGTTCAGGGCATTGGAACTGATGAATTCCAGGAAGCATTGGGCCAGTGCATTGGTGCATGAGTAGTTTTCCCAGCTGATGGAGGGGTAGTTGAAGTCGCCTAGTATGACAGTGTTGGGTTGGATCGTAATGCTTTCCAGGGTGCTTTGGAATGTGGAGTGAGAATCTTGGGACATGGTTGTGGACCTATAGCAGGCTATGACCTGGATCGCCATCTTACCCAATGTTAGTTGTACCTGGAGTATCTCAGATGCATTATGCTGGGCTACTAGTCTGGAGGTGTGCATATCCTTTATGAATATGGAGACGCCACTGCCTTTGGAGCTTCAGTCCATGTTCTGGGGCCGAAAGGTGTGGATTGAGTTATAGCCAGACAGTGCAGGGGTGCTTTCTGCTGCTTTAAACAAGGTCTCCATTACAGCACAAATGTAGATGTTCTCCATTTTGAGGAGTGCTTCAAGCGAGTGCTTCTTGATATTTTGACTTCTAGTATTGAGCAGCATGACCCTCAGATTGCATTTATTTACAGCTTTTAGGGTGGTAATTTGGTCTTTGGAACACCACCTAAAAAGGCACTATAGGGGTGGGAAGAGCCTTAGCCAGTACCAGCAAACCCAGGGGTGACAGATGCAGACCATCTCTGGCAAAACATCAAGGTCTGTCACTCATGTCATCCCAAGCAGACAGATACTGGATCCCAAACAAAACAGGTATGAGGATCCTTGTTGGCAGAGACCACGCAGGTAAATCCTTAACGCATTTATTTAAGATATCCAACAGAGCGTTTTCACCACAGAGCACCGTGGCTTCTTCAGAGGTAATAAAAAACAAACATTAAAACACTCCGTTTAAATCAGGTAAACCAGGAAGTGACATCTTCCTATTTCCTGAAAACGGCAGCAAATTTTGTAAACATTCTAAAAAAATTTTAAAAATGCCTGCAAGGCACTCAAAGTTAACCATACTCAAGACTATTACAGCTTATAAAAACCTAGTAAAATTACCGTACAGATGTTCAATGTACGTTAACTTAAAACTAAAAAACCAAACAAGGCAAAAAACATCTCCTACAAGGTGTACACAGATATGCAGAACTACAAAACAAATTACTACTAACTATAACTTATGCCTAAATAGGTAAACTGTATATAGCCACAAAACATACAGGTGACTGTAAGGCAAAGTTCATTAAATGAACCCTAATAGATATATTTAGGACATTACCTAAATAAAGTAAAACTTATAATGTGTGTATATGTCCCAATTATAGAACTACCACTGACCCCTATGTATAATAAATGGGAAACCAACTAGTCACTGTCTATGCTAAAGGATAAGGCAAACCTTAAATTACCAACCAAGTGGAACAAAATCTATCTAAGATAACTTTTCAATTTTAGAACAGGGGCTATGTTGCAGTTACTATTCAGCCCAGGGTGACTAAATGCATCTAAACGTAACTGCCATTCCAGCTCCCGATTTTCCAAAATTAATGAAATAGGGCCACCCCTAACCTTTAATGGTACGTGGTCGATGGCCATGAATTGGAAGCTATGACCTGGGTTCAAGGCTATGTGCTTTGCTAGTGCGTTGTCCTCTTTACTGTTCCTAATCGCATACAAATGTTCATACGGTGTTCTGTGGCGAAAACGCTCTGTTGGATATCTTAAATAAATGCGTTAAGGATTTACCTGCGTGGTCTCTGCCAACAAGGATCCTCATACCTGTTTTGTTTGGTTTGGTTATTTTTTCTTTTGTTCGTGGTAGATACTGGATCCCCTTTAGAATGACACCAGAAACTTAGTCAATTGTTGAAGTCAATGATTTTCTTTTGTTTGTACTGTGGTATCATTCTGGGCAATGGTAGGATGCTGCTCAGGACTAGGGTCATACCTGCCTTAGCCACATAATCTGAGAGCTCCACCATGTCTCTTTTCATGTAGTCCAGGGATGTGCGTCTCAGGTCTCAGATCATTCACACCCACATGGACAATGACAGAGTCATATTTGTACTTGTGGAGTGACCTAAGTGCGTGTGTTATGTGTCGGATTCTGGCATCTGATAGACAGCTGACTGTTACCTTCTCCTTATTCAATCTAGTGAGTGGGACATCAGTGTGCCTCACTATTGAGTCACCTATGATTATTGTATTAGGCAAGCTGTTTTGGCTTAGGGGCTTAGGTTGAGAGGCACACTGTGTAGGTGAGCTATCTGTCTTATGGTTTGTGCTGTGTTGTGGTGGTCGAGTGCATTTCTGCCTTGGAGGTCTCTGCTGTTTGGGTAGATTTCTATTGAGAGCCTCTGCCAAGGTGGGTATGTGGTTTGCGTTTTTATGTGAGGGCTGTGATGGTGGGTGTTCTGGAGGGCTATGTGCTCCATGTGGTGTGGTGCAGGTGTTGACCTTCTCCTCTTGACCAGCTATTCCGATCTTGGCTGGAGAGTGTATGGCTTCCAATTTGGAGATATAGACGCATGTCTCACAAGTCTGAGTGTTGGGAGGTAAGATGAGAGGGCTGTCTGTGTGCATGAGACAGTTGCTACATTGGCTCAGAATGCCCAAGTTCACCAGGTTTATAGGAGAAAGCACAGGAAACTGACCTTCAGACATGCCAGGAGGGATGGTCATCATTACTAAGTACTGGAGCTGTTTCCTTGTAAGACGTCTAGTACTTGTGGGCTACAGTAATTGCGAGAAAATGCCTGATGAAGTGCTGGTGAATAAGCTAATTAAAGTGCAAGAGAGGAGAGAAAGTTGAAAGAGATAGAAAAAATGCCCAAACGGCCAATAAAACTGCAATTTCAGAGCCAGAAACCACTCCTCCTGTGGTAGATAGGCTATCTAGTGCTTACCACTCCCACTGATAAGCTGGAAGGCTTCTCTCTAACACAGAATGGTCTGGAGAACCCAGAAACTTACAAAACAATCCTGGATCCTGCAAATCTGTATCTGAACTATTCTAGCATCGGTGGAAAACAAGCCCAGAACTTTTTTGTTTTTAGAAAAACAGTTAACTTAAAAGACTAGTGCTTGCAGTATGAAAAAATACAGTTAAACAGCAATGAAATGCAGTAAAATGCAGTTAAACAGTAATAAATTGCAGTAGATAGCAATGAAATATAGTTAATCAGTAGAGTGCTTTGAAACAGTAGCTCACAAATCACAGCAGTGACAGACAGCACTAATAAAGCAGCGATTCAGTAGAATACTGTCACCAATTTAGTGAGGTTACCAACAAGCAGTAATAAATATGGCAAACAGCAAAATGAAGTAGAAAGAGGAACATTTTATTTTGACAATTATTTTCCTAACTGAAACCCACATCCTATTTTTCATGTTCTAGAACAGTTAATGTCATACAGTGCACTACCTACATACCACTTTTGGACACTATCTACTCAAAGGCTATGTATATGGTGTGAGTGACTATTGCTATCTATGTTTTAACTCTATAGAATTGTCTAGATGTTTAATCTTGTAACATAGTTTCTTTCAACTTATTTTTGTATAGTATTTCTAATGTCATTTGTATAGTATTGAATTATACTGTATTTGTTCTGTATGTGGAGCTTTTCTCCCCAGGCCTCTGTTGAAAACGGGTTCTGTAGACCCATTCAGACCACTGCAATAAACAAATGTCAAATAAATAAATAAATAAATAAATACACAGTAAATAAATGAAGTAATATGATTCAATATTATATACCATGGATACTAGTGACAGACCCTGTCAGTGTGGAACAATGAGTCGCCAGTACTGAATTCCTAGTAACTTTGAACCTGTTATTGCTGTTTGCAAGCCATTCCATACTGCTTAGCTGATCTAGATCGGGAAATGTTATTACAATATCACCAGCATACTGATTTTTTAATGCAACACGGACAATTTATTTTTCAAGGGCTGCAGACACTGCATTTATAGATGAAGCACAGAAATACAAAGTTGTTTGCCAGCAGCAACCTCTGCATTAGTGATAGTTCTCTTTAATGTGGAATTATTCAGATGACTTTTTCTTCTGCAGAGATTGTGCTTATTGACACATTATCAGTTGGCTAATATTTCTTATGTTCTGATAAATACTCTTCCATTTAAACTATGCTACACACGACTGAATTTGATGGTATGATGATGCTAGTGATTGTTAGACAATTTCATGTAGCTCATCCAATGCCACTAATAAAGTTCATATAATGCATTTTTTTATAACATTAAAGTGGGCACACAAGTCAACAAAGTGGCTAATGGTTGGTGAGATTATGGGGCTGTCTGTCGATGATTAGGCTCTTATCATCTGGTCATTTTTAAGCTGTCTTTCTGGCTTTGCAGGATTAGTATGCAAGTGTGTGCAAATTAAGTTGGAATACTTTGGCTACTATGATTTTGTGTGAAACAAATTTGAAATATTTGACTTTGGTCATTATTATTATTATTATTATTATTTTTCACAGACATCTGAGAGGAATGCAGTAAGCCACATAACTGTAATTGCTGGTTTTGGGGATGTCTGTGGATAAACATGACTAACCTTGTTGAGCTGATAAAAGTTAAAATCATTCATTTGTCTTCATAGGACTAGTGTGCACTTGAGTTAAGCAAATTGGAATAATTTACTGTGACCATTTTTATGAAAATCAGACATATGATGTGTGCAAAATGGAGAAAGTGTCCATAACTGTTGAGTACAGATGCTGGAGTATTTTAATGACAGCAGTCTGAGTGGACTTTTATGGTTGAAATGTTCTGAAATGGATACTTTTGTCTTTATTGGTTCATGCATTTTTTCACTGATTACTGGAAAATGCTCAAAATTACAAATTTAAAAGACACTCTAACAAATGTTGCTATTTTGACAAATGTTGCTGTATTGGACAAGCAATATATTTTAAAACAATCAGGAAAGTGAATCAAAGAACACATGCATGGTCATAAAAATGTGAGCATGAAGCCATGATTTGAAAACACCCCAGGGCCAAAGATACACTTAATCTGCCACTGGTTAGATGTATTTTAATTGAATGTGAGTTTCACTGCATTTCAAATTTGTGTGATTTTTCAAGGGAAGCATAGTTTACTATTGCTGTTTCTAAGTTTGTTTTAAATGTCTGATTGTTTTATTTAGCAAATGGCCATCAGTGTTTGTGTTCTAAATTTTGAAATAAAAGTTTTAAATTAAATCCAAATCTCTGTAATCATTGCAAAAGTAAAGAACAATATAGTTTGCACACTGACAGGTATGAATAATGTTTATGGTAAGTGATGTTTATGGTAAGTGGGGAGAGACTGCCAATGGGACAGTGGAATGGCTGTGGGGTGGTCCTTATTCCATTACCCTGCCTAGGGCCCCATTTAACTATTGATGTGGTTCTGCATGGGGGCAGGGTGCTGAGTCAACTGTTGTCTTCTTCTGAATTCAATGCCACTCTCCTACCTCCTTCATTGGTCATGCCTGACTTTCACAGGTCTTCTCTCATGCCATCTATCCATGTCTTTGATGGATGCCATCATTTCCTCTTGCCATTTTTCTGTCTCTCTCAAATCTTCACCGGATTGCCTTCTTTTTTCCTACACATGTGCCTGAATGACAATAATTGGTTTTCTCTGACCTTCTCTGCAGCTGGGCTATTTTGGTTTCTGTTCTAATCTCCTCATTTCTGCTTCTGTTCCACAGTTTGCATCCTACCATCCATATGAGACATTTAATTTCCATCACTTCTAAGTTCATCAACTGGTCTGTCTTCACTGTTCAGGTTTCTTCACCATACAGTAGTACTGGTCAGCTTCTTTGGTGTTCTTCTGTCACATACCATCCCCTGCCACTCTGTGCCACTTGGCTACAGCTCCATCTGACTCTAGCTCTGAACTCCTCACTGAGACTTCCTTTCTCCTCAACCAACCCTCCCAGATATTTTAAGATGTTAACCTGTTTTACCACTTCTATTTCTAACTCAATTTTCAGCATATTCTAATTTCAACCCATTGGCTGGTATGACAACTGTCTTGTCTGTACTCACTTTCATCCCATGTGCCTTCAGTATTATATTCCATTCCCCTAACATTTGCTGAAGTTCTTTTTCAGAGTCTGCTTGTAATGTCACATTGTTTGCATATAGCAGTTTTGTTGATGTTTCCTCTCTGACCTATTTGTTAATGCAGCTCATCACCAGTGTAACAGCAGTGAATCCCTCTGTGAGTCTGAACACTGTTTATACTTGTGTCATTGGGTTCCTCTACATAGCTCACACTAATTCTACCAATGTTTCTGTGGCTTTGAACCATCACAGAACTGCCCAAATTATCTCTTTGGACCTTGTCATATGCTTTCTCCAAGTTTAGAAATACCCATTAGGAGTATTTTTATTTCTAGCTTCTTGTCAACTATCTCTTTCACTGCAAATATTTAGTCAGTTGTCCTGCACCCTGATGCAAATCCAAACTGCTCATTGCCCACATTACTTTCTATTCCCCTGCATATTTGTTTATCAGTCACCCTCTCTGGGACTTTCATGCTGTGTGACAGGAGTCTGATACCTCTACACTGGCAACAGTTGTGGATGTCCCCTTTGTTCTTGTACACTGGCACTCAAACAATTATTCTACAGTCATCTGGGATTCCTGTCTCTCCATGCTGCTATGAGTACCCTCTGGAGCCATTTCTCCAGTAAGTCAACTAACATCTTGATTATATGTACTATGAGGTCATCCGAGACAGCTGCTTTCCTGACTTCATTTCCTTTATAAGTGGTTTTACTTCTTTTAGCAAAGAAGCCCTAAGGAAAGGGCATTGGGGTATAGTCAGAGATTGCAAAGTCATCCCCACAACACAAACCACTGGAGGCCACAATCAGGATGCAAGTGGTGGTTAGAGAAGGCTCTGATGTCAATAGAGTCTAGGCTGAAGACTTGGAAGATGATTGAAGGGAAAGCACAAGTGTTTAATGAAATACACAGGGCTCTAGCACACCTGGAAGAACAGGTACTAGGTGGCATTGAAGAATAATGACAGTGTCTTAAAACAGCATGTGTAAGGATTATGGAACAGATATGTGGCCGAGTCAGGTAAGGAAATAAGGTACATAATGAAGGCTGGTGGTGGGCTGCAGACATTCAGAAAGTCATCAAAATAAAGAAAGAGCGCAAGAAAAAGTGGGAGCTGTAGTGTAGAAAGGGTAGTCCCAGGAGCAAAGTGCTAGATTGTGCAATCAAGAAGGGCAGAAGTTTACTTCCTTCATTATTTTTTTATTACAGACATTTGTTTTCCTCTTTGCTTGGGACCATTGAAGGGAAACTGGTGTTAGCTGAAGTGTTTATTTTTTTCTCTCTACCGAAGGAAGGAGGAAGAGGAAAACTGACTGGCACAAATGTACCAATCACCCATCTATGGTGTAAGCCAACATTCCTTTTCTTTTTTGTTCTCTTCCCTGAAGAGCTGAGGGAAGCATGGATTGGCTTAGGAAGTATGAAGCCTGTTGTTACAAGGTACCATTTGGCTTTCTACAGATTTTCACTTAAATGCTCAGGATGTGAAGTGCTACACTGTCATCTATGGCTCAGAGTGTGAAATAGAAAAGATGGACCAAGCTAAAAAAGAATACTGTTGTCTAACAAAAAGACTAAGAGAGCAGTTGCAATGGCAAGAACAAGGCATCAGAGGCACACTACCAGCTTCTGGAAAGTTACTCAACAAACAGCACAAAACAACTCTATCAGATTTTCAGGGAAAGACAGAGAGTCATAAGGGATGTCACC
Organism: Protopterus annectens; assembly: GCF_019279795.1. Taxonomy (NCBI): domain Eukaryota; kingdom Metazoa; phylum Chordata; order Ceratodontiformes; family Protopteridae; genus Protopterus; species Protopterus annectens. Next base: position 252,515,192 of record NC_056741.1, on the reverse strand, counting down.
AGCAACCTGCTCACCTGCCCACAGGACATTAAAGGTTGATGGAAAGAATACTTCCAGAAGCTTCTGAATGAAGAAAATCATAAAGTAGCTGTACTGCCCCAGAAACACCTGCCATGAAAAAAAATATTTACTTTGTAAGTCTAACAATAGGTTTCAGAATTCATGCATTTTTGTCTGAATCACAATTCATTTTTTGAAATTTCAGGACTCTTAGAATTATGTCTCATACTGCCTATAGGGAGCCAGACAGTTGTTATTGTGTAAATCTGTAGAAATGTAAATTTGCAGATAATCTACAAAATGACAGTTTGCAAAAGAATTGAACAGTGACAGTCGCAAGCTTCATGATGAGGTGAGTGCTAGCTGCTCATACAAAAAGTCGGTCTGAGAAATGACAAGGAATTATTATGCTAAGGATGTTTTAATCATTAAAAGATCAGACAGTCAGCATTTCTACACTATACTTTTAAGTTGAACAAACACCAACAACATCATAATTTCCCAACATTTTTATATACAATCTCTTTGTATGCAAGCATGTATGAATTTATTTATGTATTTATTTTTTCTTTCAGTATCATTAACATATTTTTAGGAAGAACTTGTTCAACTCAAAAGTGCAAAACAGAAAATTTAGAATGTTTGATAATTTTGTTAAGCTACTAAACATCTGCACAAAATCTAGGGGGACAGTTTAGAGTAGCTAATCAATCATTTTCTTTTGTTTTCGTTTTTCTTTTTGAGGTACAGGGAACTGGAATACCTGGAAGAAAACCTAGAGAGAGAGGGTGAGAGAGAGAAAAGGGAGTGCCAGGGAGATCCTTCCCCCACAATCAATGCAAAGATCAAGTCCCACACCTGGGCCTTGCAGCTTTGAGGTAAGAGCACTAACCAATGTGCCACCAACCGCCCTCACTGTCCCTTGTATAACATTACAGCTGTGGAAAATAAAGCTGGGTGACATCTTTGTGAGTTGGAATTACACATGCTTTACTCTGCATATCAGTGAATTTCTCTAGTTTTCAATTAATCATCTTCTGAACTCATTCTCCACTACTAATAAGATTTTCCCTCACTGGAACATGAAACCAGTTACCATAGTTTTCATTTTGAGAGCTACGTTATTTTGCTTACTATGGTAGATTGACATAATTAATGTATTTAGTTCCCATATTTTTATTTAATATGTTTAAACTTAACATTTCCATTAAAATGCATAATTTTCTTTTTTTTCTTTTGATGTAGAAAATATAACCATTTTTTAACAAATATAGCTAATGAGTTACCCCTACTCTACTGATATTACATTCCTTCTGATTCTTTTTCTTCACACTGACAGCTCAGCAGATAACTACAAGCTGATCCCCATATCTACAGGTATGAAAACATTCTCTCTGCATGGAGATTGCAGACTTTCTGAAAGCAGTCCATAATGATAATATAACTACTAAAATACGTATTTTGCAAGGAATGGGCCACTAGGGGATAATTATAGATATGTCATACATTATCATTCCAAGCAGTCAAGCAAAAGTAGATTATACTGTGAATCATTCCATCAGTGCAATAAACATATAATTACCAAAATGTTTACTGGAAAACAAAGCTGTCAAGCATATATAATTAGTTACATATTGATTCTATGTGCAAGTGTACAGCACAAACTTTCTCATATATCATTAATGGCAGAATTAATTTGTTGTAGATTAATTATATTCCACTTGTATTGCTTTCTGAGATAATGCACCTAGAAAACAAATAAGTATTAACTCAAAATATTATTTTTCTCATATGCACTCTTTTTCAGACATTTTCTTCCTGCCATTTCAATTAATTTTATGTTGCTTTTTAAATGTAGCAATCATAACTGCCTAGAAGGAAGATTATGAAAAATGTATATAAACAGAAGTGGAATCTATGGTCAATAACAAAACATTACTGTGTTTATATACATTCTAATAATTTTACTACTGTAAGAAGGAGTTTCAAGAAGCTGAATATTTCAAAGCAGAGTACATCCTTGTGTTATTTTTTCATTAGAAAAAAATGACAACCAGAGAACATAAGCAGCAAATGGCTTGTACTTCCTGTCTGGTATTCAAAAGTCTCACTTTTATTATGTACAGAATTACTGAAATCAATGGTAACTCAATAAAAAGTACTACCACAAATTGAAATCTTGACATTATAGTCAGATCTTGTAAAGGTACATCAACTTACTAGAAGAAAACCTACAATGTCTCAGACAGAAAATTAATACACCAGTAATGTTGCATTTTCCAAACGTAAAACATTTTTGCAGAGCACATCATATATTCAGACTACCATAACAGACTTGTTGCCAGTTTGGTGCTCTTGGGCTTGTTACGCTCTGGAACAAATGCAGCACAACTACTGACAATGTAATATGGAGGTCATTTGCCTGGTGAAAAAGTCTAGAGAGCACAATAGGATGAATACTGACATGCTAAGCCTTACTCTGTCAAGGAGTACCATTATCAAATATCAGGTACTCCTCTACTTCATTGGTTACATTGTTGCATGTCAGACATCTGTTTCATCAGTTGCATTGTTGGATGCCAGAATACCTTCGTCATCAGTTACATCATTACATATCAGAATTCCTACTTCATCAGTTACATTGTTGCATGTTAGAATCAGTTTTATTATTTATTTATTTCACATTTGTTAACTGGGTTAGTCCAACTGATTTTGCAAACAAACCCATTTTCAGTGGAGACCCGAGGGGAAAAGTCCCTAGTTACTACATTACTCATCAAAATACCTGCTGCATCAGCTACTTCATTATGTCAGAATACCTGCTTCATTATTTACAGTATATTGTTGCATGTCAGAAAACTTGCTTCATCAGTTACATTGTTGCATGTCAGAATACCTGCTTCATCAGTAGCATTGTTCCATGTCAGAAGAGTGAAACAGCACTATGTAGTACTATCAATAAGAGAACAACTATCAATATGCTTTGACCCATACAAATGACACCGATAGATTCAGTTTAGTTACATGTTGGCTATCTGGATGGCTTATAAACAAAATTATTATACCATGACCCCCCCCCAAATGTGCACGCTGATTGGCCAGCGTGCCCGTTGTAAATCGAGTTATACTAATGGAAAAAGGTCCGGTCGCCCAGACATTTTTCCATTAGTATAACTCGGTTTTTTAAAACACTGCCTCGCCATGTTAAATGGGTTTAACATAGCGAGACAGCTTTAAAATAAGCAACGGAGATCTCCGTTGCTTATTTTAAAGCTGTCTCGCTATGTTAAACCCATTTAACATAGCGAACAGTGTTTAAAAAACGGAGAAAGCAAGAACTCCATTGCTTTTTTTTAGTGTTTCGCTATGTTAAATGAGTTTAACATAGCGAGACAGTTTTAAAATAAGCAACGGACATCTCCGTTGCTTATTTTAAAACTGTCTCGCTATGTTAAACTCATTTAACATAGCGAAACACTAAAAAAAAAGCAACGGAGATCTTGCTTTCTCAGTTGCTTTTGCCCACAGCTCTGATGTACTGCGCAGGTGCACAGTACATCAGAACTGCCGCGGATGCCAGACATCTGCGGAAGGGCAGTAAACAGGCATTATACTATGCCATTATTTAAGAAAAGTAATAGTTTCTTTTCTTAAATAATGTCATGGTATAATAGCAATAACCCACTTCTGGGTGTGAGTAATGCTAAATTTACCCACGGTTGGCTTTGTTTGGTCTCTCGGGCTTCGCCCTCGGGACCAAACCACGCCAACCGTGGGTAAATTTAGCATTACCCACACCCAGGCATGGGTTATTGCTATAATATCACTTATAATGTTGGGACCCTGCCCGATGACCTCAGTGATCACTGTTTAACTTACATTGCAAGAGAGAAGACTGATTATCTTCACCCCCTTAATATAAGAAAAATACGTTCTACTAAATACTTTAAAACCGACCTATTTCAGAATGAACTCAGAACTTGCAACTGGAACCCATTAAAGACTCTTCCACTTAATGAAGCAGTATTATTCTTTAATTCTACTTTCCTTTCTATTCTAGACAAACATGCTCCCGAGCGCACTATTAGAATGAAATCTAATACAGCCCCTTGGCTCTCAAATGAAACTAAAAAACTAATTCTCTCCAAAAATAAGATCTGGAACAAATGGAGGTCCCATAGAAGCAGCTCTGATTTTCATCACTTTCGCCAACTTAGAAATCTTACCAAAAAAGCCATCCTCACTGATAAAAGAAAGTTCTACTGCAACCTACAAGAAACTAACCTAAATAAACCCAAACAATTTTGGTCTTCTATCAATAGACTCCTTTCTCCAGGTACTGCTAAAACTCCCTCCCCACTAAATGCCAACCCTGACACCCCTCTTCAAACGGCAAATACTTTTAACTCATTCTTCTCTGATACTATTCAATCTCTCGCTAGACAATTAAATACTAATAACTTTTATCCTCCTAACAATCACTTAAACTCTACCTGTAGCTTCTCTTTACAACCCATCTCTACCTCTTCCATCTTCAAACTACTTCTCAAACTCAAACCTTGTACTCCCTCTGCTGACAAGCTCCCTTCCCTATTTTTACAAAAAGCAGCCAAAGAAATTGCTTACCCAATTACTTTACTCATAAATAGAACCATCCAAGAAGGAACCATCCCTCATATCTGGAAAATCTCTCATATTATCCCACTACATAAAGGCGGTAACTCTATTGACTATTCCAACTTCAGACCTATTGCTCTTCTCTCTCCATTAGCAAAAATTATGGAAAAATGTATACATCAGCAACTGGTACAGTACCTATCTCTTCACAATATTTTAGCTAACTGTCAACATGGCTTTAGACCTCACCATAGCACCACCACTGCCCTCCTTTCCTTTGCAGATACCATTAACAGCAATCGCAACAAGAACCTACTCTCTTCTGCCCTATTCATTGACCTCTCTAAAGCTTTTGACATGGTCAACCACTCTTCTCTAATTAGCATTCTCAAATTCCTCTCATTTGATAGCCATGCCATCAAATGGTTTACATCATACCTCAGTAACAGACAACAAGCCGTTCTTTGGGAAAACCATATCTCCTCCTTACTACCCATTGCAATTGGTGTCCCTCAGGGCTCTATCCTTGGTCCTCTCCTCTTCTCCCTCTATATTAATGATCTCCACTCTGTAATTCCTCAAGCTACCTGCATTCAATATGCAGATGACTCTACTATCATTTGTTCAGCATCCACCTCTTCTGATCTAACCACTCTAACTCAAACTACATTCAACACTGTAGAAACATGGTTTACTAGACGGTATCTACTTCTCAATGCCAAAAAAAACAAACTTCTCCTCTTCACCCCCACCACTCATACCTCTCCACTTAACTTCTCTATCTACTCAAACAACAACACTATCATCTCTCCTGACTCCACAACAAAACTACTAGGAATTACCATCGATAATAATCTCGCTTTTGACCAACACATCAACAACACCATCAAAACTGTTAACAGAAAAATTGGATCATTATACCGTATAAAACCATTTCTTACCCCATCTACTAGAGCTACTATTGCTCACTCCCATCTTATATCTACTCTCTTCTATGCCTCTCCTATCTTCACCAACCTTAAAAAAACTAACCTAAACAAACTAGCAACTTGCTATAATAACATTGCCCGCTTCGCCACTGGTAACCCTTTTAGAACACATCACTGCCTCAATTTGAAACAGTTAGGCTGGCTGGAACTACAAAACTATCTTAATATTTCACAACTTACAATTGCCCACAAATTACTGTACCAACCTAGTAACACCCCTATACTTTCACAACTTCTACTCCATTATAACAATCTCACCTCTCTTCGTTCTTCCTGCAAACTTATGACCAAACCCATAAAGGCCCACAGCTTAGCTGGTGACTCTCTATTCACCAATACTGTAGGCAGAGTATGGAATTTGCTGCCTAAAGAGTTAACACTAATCTCATCCCTACCTCTCTTCAAACAACAAATCAAACTACATTTCCAAAACCACTGGCTCTGTTCTTGTAGTACTCCAGGCTAACTTCCCTCTCCCTACACTCTCCTTACCTTTAACCCTTCTTTTTGCCTGAAAACTAACTTCTACCCTGCTTCTTCTCCCTGCTGTCCTCGTATGCTCTGACCTACTTCTACTATCTCTCCCACCTCGTCTTGACTGTCTTTTTTCTTCTCCTCTCTTACTTACTGACTCTTGCCTTGTGCCATTATTTTCTTTCCTTCATATTCCTTCTACTTCTCTTCCCTTCCGAGCTTTAACTGTTATCTACATGACTGATGCCTTACTGCATAACCGTATGTATTAGGTAAACTTGCTTTGAAATCGACAGAACATTGTGTATGAGTTTAAACTTTTGAGTTCCTTTAATGTATGCTGATTTTATTAACAAGTTGATTTAAATTTCTATTTTTATGTGTAAGTCTTTATTAACAATTTGTCTAGCTGTCTTGATTATGTTATGTGTGGAGCTTTTCTCCCCGGGCCTCTACTGAAAATGGACATATATCCAACTAGACTAGCCCGGTCAACAAATGTAAAATAAAAAAAATAAAAAAAAAAAATAAAATAAAAAAAAAATAAATAAAAATCTGCTGCTACCAGGGAGTAGCCTGGCAGTCAGATATTGCATTGACTGTTCACCAATAGCAGTGCATTACATAAGAATGGTGAAGAAGCACCACATACTTTCATGAGGCAATACCACCATTATTGGACCTGTTTCTGTCTTTCACTAGTTGCTTTTCTGTAGTTCATTGTGGTGCTAGTGCAGTGCATGTAACAATTAAGGAATATCTGAACAGACTGACAGACACATGTTATGCACTTTGTCTGTGGCATTACCATGGGTTCAGTCTATGCTAGAACACTATGTGTTGTCGTTAAAGTGTAGCATAGTTGTCTAGTAAATGTTCTGCTTTTTTGTATGCCCATCTGGTGGCCTGTCCTACTATATCATCATTAGAGAGTAATGCAATGACTTGCTATATGCCCTGTGCTACATCACTGACTTTCCAATGTCATATTGGAGGTACAGCTCCTGTATGGCATTTCTATCAGGAAGTAAAACAGCTTAGAGGTTAGAACAGTGCAATAACACCATATGCTGTCAGAAGTATAGCCACTAGCAGATGCTCATCTATGATATTACTGTAAGTCAGGAACATGGGAGCTCTACATACCACTACCACTGACTAACAACATAAAAGAGAACAGATTACAGTGGTTCGGGCACATGTGCAGAAAAGCAGAAGACAATCAGGTGAAGAAGATTTGGGACAGACAGGAAGAAGGTAAGAGGAAACAAGGATGTCCAGCAAAGAGGTGGATGGATTTTGTGAGAGAAGATCTGCATCAGTCATGCAGGAGTGTTGAAGAAGGCAGGAGTGTAGCTTTGAAGTGAGAGAGATGATGACAGTTAACACAACACCCTAATCCCATGTATAAAATGGAGAAAAGGGGAGTTGATGATGATAATTATTATGAGCAACAAGATTTTCAGGTAGATATTCTGCTCTTCATTGATGATCCCAGGACACTATATGCAACTACAAGAGCAATACAGCGTTTGTACTATAATGTTGCTTCAGTAGCCTTGTTGTAAGTTACAATGGTGTCTTTGTGCTATGTGCTACCATAAAGGAGAAGTACACCATAATGGAAATCTTATCTCCTGAGTGGCACTTCCTGGGGAAGGGGGTGACAATAAATTCACAAACAACATCATCATGTAGTAATAGTTCTGTTAAACACTTAGGTTCATAGGTTCATAGGTAGGTACTAGGCTATCGGCCCTGGGGCCTATACAAGCCCAGCCAATAAGGTACCCTGGCTTTTGCCACCCAAGAAAATGATTTTCCTGTGCCACTGTTGAGCAGAGTCACAGAAGTGATCCCTGGGGTGAATTTCCTATTTCCAATCCAATCATCAAGATTTTTCTTGAAGAGTGCTAATGAGGAGCTTTGCTTGATATAGATAGGTAGTTTATTCCAGAGTATGGGAAGTCTCTGGGACAGGAATCTATCCCTCTGGCATGTTCTGTTTATTGTGGTGACAAGGTTTAGGTCCCTAGAGCGGTTGTGTATCTGCCACACTCAGTTACTGCAACATCAGTAGCACGGTTTCAGACCTGAGCAGTGTAAAACCAGTACATGTTGATATCAGGGATTAGCAAGTTATGAAGACAAAAGCTCTGACTCACATCACTGACATTAGCAATAGATTTAAATGGTGTTAAAGCACTGTATATTATCAGTAGAACATTTATACATCTATTTTTTTCTCTCACTTATTCCATTGAAATATATTATACCACAGAACCTGTATCTATTTTAATACTTTAACTTAAAACTACAGTTGTACTTTTCAGTGCACTATACATGTCATATCTGTCTCTTTTTATATCTGGAATAAAATAATTTTTGAAAGATTTTGTACTTGCTATGACAAATCATCTTTAAGGTCATGTAAATATTTATGAAAGTTCATTTTCAGAAGGAGTGTCTCAAGTCACAAATCAACCAAGAGCTCAGATTGCAGACATGGGGTGTAGCTATGGGCACCCCATGTGCAAATTCCTATGCCAATCTGGTATTATATTTCTGGGAAACACACTGTTTATTCAATAATGCATGGATGAGTAAAATAAGCCTCTACAGAAGATTTGTAGACGATGTTATAATATTCTGGAAAGGTACTATTGATGAGCTGAAGCTTTTTGTTAATTATTTAGAGTCTACAACTGACTTCTTTAGGTTTACTCTTCAATATTCCAAGCTGCATATAAATTTTTTAGATGTGAATTTATATTTTGATTCAGAAGGAATCATCAAATCCAGACTTCATAGGAAGGAATGCTGGGGAAATAGCATATTGGAGTATAGTAGTATGCACCCTAGGCACGTTTATTCAGGGATAGTGAAAGGACAATTTACTAGACTAGCAAGGATTATTCAAGATCCAAAGGTGTTAGAAGAAGAGGCTGATAATATGGTAAGGATCTTTTTAGCTAGAGGTTACAATAAGAAGATGGTGAATGAAGTAAGAGAGGGGATTTCTTCTTTAAACAGAATAACCAACATTCGGTTAGATATACATACATCCAGTATTATAGAAGCACCCACTCGGTTAGAGACTTATGAGGATGTTATGGCCTCTGGTCCTAATAACTATATCACAGGAATACATCACAGACAAGGAGGATACAATAAGAATAGAATAGCTTATGTCATGAAGTACTCCAATGACAATGAACAAATCAGGAGAATTATCTCTAAACACTGGAATATTCCGACAGTTACAGAAGAAATCAGAACTTTAGTGGGTGTTAAACCTACTTTTGTCTTTCGAACATGTAATAATCTCAAAGAGATATTCTCCAGGAATTATAACAACATAGACACTCCTCCTCAACATCCAGTTTCAGGCACTTTCCCTTGTAAATCGTGCAATATGTGCAAACATATTACTACCACACAGTTCTACACTCATGTTCATGGCGTTTTTGAGTTCAAACCTAAGATGCGCTATGACTGCAATAGTACTAATTTGATATACATGGCTAATTGTTTACTCTGTCCAGCGTTCTACATCGGTTTAACAACTAGAAGACTAAAAGATCGTATATACAATCATATTTACGATATACGTAAGAACAAAGAAACCAATGCGTTAGCAAGACATATAGGAGAGAAGCCTACACACGAGTTTAAGTTCAGGGTATTACAAACATTAGGAAAAAGTAATAGAATGGGTGACAACTCTAACCATCTAGCTAAGTTAGAATTAAAGTGGATTTTTAAGACAGGAGCGCACAGAGATCCGGGCATCAATAACTTCATTTCACTAAATCCTATCTTAAGTGAAAGGAAAGCAGTATTATAGTTTGTATTGTAAATCCATACACAGTCTCTATGTAGTATTGCTTCATTTTTAAAGATTATTTACTGATACACAATAATTAAGCACTCAGCTTGTCCTAATGAAGTTAGCATTCTTTATGATACTTAGGGCTTTTTCATAGTTGGTTTTTGACCAAGTACACCAACTTGTGTCAGTATATACAGCTTTCTTTTTGATAGAGGCTTGTAATCATAACATAAATAGGTTACCTTTGACTTATAAGTGCCATTACTTTGAGCTGGTAGAGTATTATACTACTCAGGTTCATAAGAGACGTACTCAATGACAGGCAAATGAAGAATTTGTTCTAACATGTCTTTAGTTAGTTATTTAATGACACAGATCCACAGTGATATTATAATGTATATTGCTTGAGATGTCTTCAGTAACGTTTATGATAAATAATTTATATACATTTTTATAGTCTGATGTCATGAGGTAACATAAGTTCTATGAGTTAGTATCTTGGACTTATGATATAATTTTAAGACTATGAAGACATAGGATGAAATGGTTATCAATGACAAGTTATGACAATATATAACTTAGGGCACGAAAATTTCAACATCTCAAATGCAAGGCAAGAATTCCAGAAGAGCAATAAACGTTGGTGATAATTTATATAGCAACTTAGTTAACAAAGGGTTTAACCCTTTGTGAATTTTTTATCATTTCTGCACAGAGAATTCTTCCATTGTTTGTTTTAGGTGTTATCTTCCAATTAGGAGATTGGTGTTAACTGGGTTATGTATACTCACAACTCAGTTAAGCAATACATATATTGTTTTACACCAGTTTTTTATGTACATAATAGGTGAATATTTGTGTTTTTAGTTTAGTGGACGTAGTAGATTAGGAAAGAAGATTGCTCACAACTCAGCAGTTTAGTGCTGTTCTTGGTCGCAGCGTCATAGCGAGTTTTTTATATACATAATAGGTGAATATTTGTGTTTTTAGAACAGTGGACAAAGTAGAATATGAAAGAAGGTTGCCCAAAACTCAGCAGATTAGTGCTGTTTTTGTTTGCAGCGTTATAGTGAGCTTTCATTATTTACAACTGCCGCGCTGTTTTTGAGCGCAGCCTGAGGGTGAACATGTTAGACAATATAGAACCATTTCATTTTATGGACTAGATGAGATGTGTAAGGTTTTTCACTTTTAAGATTTTCATCTATAATTGCCGCGCGGTGTTTGAGCGCAGCCTGAAGGTGAATCGTCAGACAATATAGAACAATTTTGTTTTATTGATTAGAAGAGAAGTGTACGATTTTATAAAGAACCTTTTATTATACGTATTTGTAAATATATATTATATTTAAGTTTTAAACCACTTCCAATTATTCATCACAAGTTAGGAAGGGCAATAATCAACTTTAATAATTAACATCAAGGGTTACTTCAGAATAGTCTCTGTTTAATAAGAACTTATTCAGGGCGTAGCTTGCTTTTGATGAATGATCATTTAGGCAAGCCATCAGAGCCAGTTTGTTGTAAAGAACAGTTCCTACATTTTCAAGTTCATAGTTCTAATATGTAATTAAGTTATTTGATATTTACTATGAACATTAAGTATATGATTGGTTTAAGGTTCATGAAATGTTTAATTTGCTTAGTTTTATTAGAAACTTTCTTTACACTTTGTTTTAGTTAACAGAATGTGAATTTAGGTTTACATTCATATTACTTTAAATAAGATGTTACGTATTTGTGAATGACCAACAGGGCTTGTACTAATTGTCAATTGTCTTAAATTGAAGGAGAATTTGTATTGGCCACTGTTTAATATAAGAATCCAGTAACATTTGTTAGTTAATGAGATCTGATGAAGCGTGCACCTCCAGCACGCGAAAGCGCTTATCTTTTATTTTATTTTTTCTGTTGAGTTGAATAAAAGTAGATTTTACACTTCTCGTGGTGTTTCCAAAGGTATTTTACTTGAGAATTAACCAATCAAGTAAGTTAATTGGTATGATTATTTAAAGAAGCAGGCAAACATCAAAGACCTAGCTTAATATACAAATCTAATAAAGATAAAATCTTTTAAAAACAATCTCATATATAAGGTATACATAAAAAAAGTATAAATAAAAAAGTTATATATAAAAAATGTATATCAGTTAGTACATATATATTTATAATTTAAAATAGATATTAGTGTAAAAAAGATTCTATAGACAAGTATGCTTAATGTCTAACATATAAGATTTCATGTATATGTATGTATAAATTAATATAGTGTCTTATACAATAAAATAAAACACTGCATGTGGTAACCAAATCTATGACATAATGACATAGTAGTGATATAGAAGACAATTAGTGTGCAGAGAGATGGAATACCTATTTCTAGGGGGTTTATCTAATGTTTCTACGCTGTCTTAATTTTGGCTTGATAGAGGCCCGATCATTGAGGCCTAGTCCTTTATCTGATCTTAGTAGAATTATCTATTCGGTTTCCTTACCCTCTGTATATATCTTAATGTCACCCCCTCTAGAGTTGGGAGTAATTACTTCAAGTACCTTAAACAAAAATCTATGTGTGTCATCATTCAATGCTACATGCTTGGCAAGAGCATTATGTAGTGTACCTTTCCTTATGTGATATACATGTTCCCTTATCCTATCCCTCAGTGGTCGATTTGTTTTACCAACATAGAAGGATGAACATAATTGACAAACAGCTAGGTATATCACATGAGAAGTCATGCAGTTAGCTTCAGCTCTTATATTAAAAACTTTCTGTTGATCAGGATGAAAAAATTCTGTCTTACTGTCTATGTAACAACAGAAATTACAGCGACCACAGCGTCTTGTGCATCCATTCTGTATAGATTTCTTATCAAATTTAGGATGGCATAGCATTCTTTTCAAGTTGTCATTATGTCATAGATTTGGTTACCACATGTAGTGTTTTATTTTATTTTATAAGACACTATATTGATTTATACATACATATACATGAAATCTTATATGTTAGACATTAAGCATACTTGTCTATAGAATCTTTTTTACACTAATATCTATTTTAAATTATAAATATATATGTACTAACCGATATACATTTTTTATATATAACTTTTTTATATATACGTTTTTTATGTATACCTTATATATGAGATTGTTTTTAAATGATTTTATCTTTATTAGATTTGTATATTAAGCTAGGTCTTTGATGTTTGCCTGCTTCTTTAAATAGTCATACCAATTAACTTACTTGATTGGTTAATTGTTTAAAACCTGTGTATATATAAGATGTGGAATCTTAGAATGAATGTAAGATCTGATGAAGCTACACAGCGAAAGCGCTTATCTTATTAATTATTGATAATAAAGTACTTTGAACTTTAAGTGTTACACTTGTTTTCGCTCAGTCCTGCTATTTTGATTTACTACAACTAAGATTGTACTTACATAGGACAAAAGAGTACAGAAAGTCAGATCAACTATTTGTCTCATATGCTGACCAAAGAAAAGGACAGGCAGTAACGAAGGTTACCTTATCCAAATGGCTCTCAGATTGCATAAATTTGGTATATGCTGAATCCAAACAGCAACTCCCTTTCAAACCCAGAGCTCATTCTACAAGGGCGATTGCTACCTCTTCAGCCCATACCGCTCGTTTGCCTTTAGATACCATTTGTGCAGCGGCAACTTGGGCAAAACCACATACTTTTATTGCCCACTACAAGCTAGACAAGAGCTCCAGGGACAGGGCGACGTTTGGTTCCACTGTACTCAGGAATGTTCTCCCTTGAGCCACCCGGGAAAAAGGAGCTAGGGACGCTACCCGTGTGTAAGAACAAACGGCGAGATTGAACAATTTCACATTAAGAAGTTATGTCTTACCATAACGATCCATGTGAATTGTTCATCTCGCCTTTGTTCTTACATTCCCCCCCTCCATCCCCCGTCCTACGGTCTGGGAGAACGGTTTTCAACTAGATTCCTTTTCAGCCTTTTCTAGGTATGGTTGGCATGTTATTGTGCATTAGTAATGGCATCTTTTATCCTCTACTTGGCAGTAGGGTTCCAGACACTTTGTAGTATCTGTTTCTAAGTGTTCTAGACACAGTTCTAAAAGGGATTCTTCTGGTATAGCAAACTAGATCTGAGGGCTAGCACCGGAGGATCATGGGATATTACTGTGCCTCGAGCTTTCTCGAAGATGCGAGCTAGTGATGCGGCCAACTCAGAGCCGAGGATCGGCTCTGAACCCGTGTGTAAGAACAAAGGCGAGATGAACAATTCACATGGATCGTTATGGTAAGGCATAACTTCTTATTTGTGCTCATGGCATATGTAGTGGATTGTTGGTGAATTTAGTTTTGACCGTTTGTAGTTGATGTAGTGTATGCAGCTGTAGCTGGTCAGCGATCTAGGTACATAAAACCAAATTCATATCTATATATATATATATATATATATATATATATATATATATATACATGGATAGATTCATTCTGAATTATCTTTTTGCAGAGATGACATAATAAGTTACCTTTACTTCATGTGTGTACAAGAAAATATAAACCTTAGCTAGTGATGCCAGTAAAGTTAATCAGTTTCTACATAAATTACCCATGAACACACTTGAAACAGTTGAAATAATCATGTGATAACTGGTCTGATAAAACATTTACTGCATTATGCAACAAAGTTTCAGCTCAACAGAAATTATAAACTGCATTCAGGAGTCTTTTAATTTTGTGAATGGATGAAAATTATCTTTTATTTGCATTTGATGATTTTCCTTTCGTATACTCGGATGCTTTAAGTTGAACACACTTGTGAAGACTCATAGTTAATTTTTACCTAATAATAATAAGGGCTGTTTTGGTCCTGTTTATTTTAATGATAATCATACTATCCCAGTCACTAACTTCATATTTGCATCTAGCAAATACTAAGCCAATTTAATAACTTCTTAAATTCTCAAATTGTACTAATCCATTTCAAGAAACTGTATATTTACAAATGCAATGTTTTGTCTTCTACTAAATGTAACCTAGAAATTTAATTGTAACTGCTGCAACTTTGTTGTGTCTTGTAAACAAAAATTTAATTTATAAACTGCTGTAATCTTTGTTTTGTCATGGAGCTTTTCTCCCCAGGACTTCATTGAAAACGGATTCTCATTGGACCAATGGACTATCCTGGTTAACCAACTGCAAATAAATAATAAATAATAAATAAACCAGCAGTAAAAAGTATAGTTACAACAAGAGTTGTCATTCAGTTTTATGATAGACTGAAGGAGAATTTCTAGTAACTAGGCTATTTTATTTCCAATATCTGGGACAAGCCACTTAATCCATGCAATGAATGGGCTACACCAGTCCAGCATATGCCCACAGATGGTAGAATGTAAATATTATTGCCCAGTTTATCCCTAATCTTGTGGATTTGCTCTCACCTCCCTTCATTAAATACAACAACATATGAATGAACGTGAGCTAGCCCTGTCAATTAATAATTCCTTGGACAGTTGTCTTGCTGAGTAGAGTCATGGACACATGTCCTGCTGTCAGTTTTCAATTGGTTTAATGCAGCAACACTAAGTAGGCATGACTTTCAAAACTATCTAGCATTTTAATTAATTAATTGTAGAGGGGGATTCAAATATTACAGAATTTTTTTTTTTATATTTAAATAATCTTAACAATTTTGTTGAAACAGCTAGTATAACTCTAATTTCATATCACTGGACATGTCCAGTTCTGTCATTCTTCACAGAAACTCATTCACTTTTTCTTTCTTTCTTTCTTTCTTTCTTTCTTTCTTTCTTTCTTTCTTTCTTTCTTTCTTCCTTTTTTCCTTTTTTTGTTTATCAGGATAGGGCAGTGATCAAAAGTGACCCATTCAAATCCAGCTGAAGTTGCATTGGGTTTACACAAAATACAGGAATGTGTACTGTAAACAGAAGTGTATCTACATATTCTGACAACTTATGCAATTCCCCAGTTTGATACCCCCCTCAACTTTAAGTCGAGGTGAGGAGAAAAAGTCCTGTCCAAGTTGGAAACCAAAAGCACACACACACACACACACACACACACACACACACACACACACACACACACACACACACACACACACACAGCTCTTCTTCTTTGAAACTATAGCAAATTTCTTGTTGGAAATATATCAAATGGTTTGCTACAACTAAATACCACACACAAAACACCGAATGGCTTTAGCCCTGACCACTAACAGACTACTGGTATTAATTTCTGAATGCTGGTAGTGTGCTACCTTCTGATCGGCATCTGTCAATCCTGGCTCACTGACACTTTGCACCAAGGGGGTTGCCCTCTTCACCCTATTCTAGCTATGCGCCTACTTAACAGTGACATGGAGAAGAAATAAAATACAAATATAGAAATTAGAATACGATAACATTTTTCATTATAATAAAATAAGTATGCTAATTAAGACAGATCAAGTAAAATAAAAGCAGAAAAATCAGTTAATTAAGTTTGTATTCATATTTTTTGACTGAATTCTAGACTGTGAACATTAATGATGTCTGTTTAGTTAATTAGATACTTTCATTTGTTAAGTAGGGTATGATACTGATCATATATGACTAATCATGACTGAGCTAAGGTTTCAAGTAGGTAACATAGAGTAATATGTGATGGTTTAAGCAGGAATAATATTAATATCTGCAGTAGTAGCAGTAAGTTGATTGCACATAATTACAGAAATGATTTCAAGTTGTTTATGGCTGTTATCAGGTTAGATTAGCAAGAAGATGCAATAATGATGATCATTTGTAATTTGTATTGTGTCCTAAGGTGCTACATTTGCATACGTCTTGTTTATGCAGGTCAGCCTTGAACTGTGGTCTGAATTTGGTGTGACAGATGACTTTAAGAAATGAGCAACACTGTAAGAACCTACTACCTCCTTGTCCCACTCTCTCGTTGTCTGCTGCTGACTGTTTTTAAGGCAGTTGCTTCGGTACTTTTTTCTCCTTGGTGACTTGGTTTGAAATTCTTTCCTTGATGCTTTGTAAACAATATGCACTTAGGAACACAGATTGTGGTAAGGTGAAACAAATACCTTTATCTGGTATCACTTTTTATTAAGCTTGGCAATACTGTACTAAACAACTTTGTTTGAGTCTGCATTGCATGACCTATTTGTTAATGTTTAAGGGCTTGCAGCACCTTTCACATGTCTTTAAGGAAAGGTGTAGTTTTTGTCTTTTCTTTGTGAGTCCTAGCCTCTTTCTTTGTCACCTTTTGTACATTGTTTAAACTGTCAAGACTTGTGTTCCTTGCCTTGTTTATATTTCATAACTTCCTGACATTTTCTTCAGTATAAGTAACTGTACACGACAGTCTGAATAAAAAACATGCATACTTTTACTCCTGTCTCTTGATATGGCATTTAATAATTAAGAATGCATTTTTCGTGGGCTTGTATCTACATCCTGCCTTGCCCCCACGCCACTTGTAAAACTGTGACATAGCTAGATAAGTACATTTATAGGCATCAGTATTAAATAAAATAAATGCACAAAATAAAACATAACATCTTCAACTGGACTTAATGAAGTCATAAGACAGGTGTCTTGCAATATTCAGAAAATAAATAAATGTATATAGTGCCAGCATGTACTTTATACTTAGATTAGTTGTTGCTCTTTTTCAGTCCATAGAGCTACAAAAGTTTATTTGTTCTGCCAGAAATGAAGCGTAGCAATAACATATCTTACACAACTCCTTCATTTCAGGTGCATCTGAGCCACAGGCATTCTACAGACAAAAATGGATTATCAAAGTGACTTTGGAATTCAAATAAATTGTGCTTTCAGATTTCATTAGACAGCTTTCCAGCTGAGGTTTGCTCCTGGTTTCAATTTCTGACGCACTTAAAATTGCATTCAGGGTATTTTTAAAGTGAACTGCGGTGGTGGTACTGCGGTAGCATTGTCGCCTCATAGCAAAACATCCCGTTCGATTCTCAGTTAAAGCATCTTCTGTGTGGAGGCATACGTGAATGGGGCATGCCTTCGTTGAAGGTTGTGCATCAGGGCTGGTAACCTGGTATGTAAAAATCCACTACCAATCATTAGCGGACCGGAGTTCCGCTGTGGTGACCCCTAACTGGGAAAAGCCGTAAGACACAAACAAACAATACTTTTAAAGTGAGAAGAAAGTCACTGTTGAAGTACAATTGGTAATATAGCTAACAAAGTTCATTTCCCAGAGTTTCTATGTATAGTTTGCACCTGTAACATTTTTTGTATGTGTTTTGTAGCATTTTGCAGCATAATGTCACTATTGCACATTCAGTGAGGCCATTGTGACTCAGTTCCAGGTCTGTTTTGAGTTACTATTTTAATGGAGAAGGAGAAATACATTTCAGTGGTGACATACTTTTTCTATAAAACAGAAACATAATGGATAAAGTATCAGTGCTGAAAATAGCAAGCAAGTCTGATCTTTTATACAGTTAATTCTTCTCACCTCCATTTCAACCTATGTTACATTCTTAAAGACTTTTTGCTCTAATGAAAACCCCTCAATAAACTTAATAAATTTTAAGGCCCCCTCTCTTTATCCCCTATTAACTTAGAACAAGTACACAAAACTATGTACACTTTCAACAAATGAAGTTCAACTCTCTGCACTTAGAGGCATTACCTAATTTAACATTAACGTTATCCCATACTAAAGCACATTTTACAGCTTGTGTCACCACTTACACTGATAGTTGTCTGTTGTCATACCTCTATTCCCCTCCTAGCCATGAAAAACAGCTAGCCTGCTTTCAGTAAACATTACATTTTGGTTTTATGTAGTACACTGGCTACCTTTAAATAATTAAAGTAAATTGTGCACAGATCTGTTAAGTAAAGTATTAAGACTGCAGGGGACACTACTACTACTTATTCATTTCCCACAATTTCAGACTATTTTTCTCTGAACTGCTTGTCACTGTGCCTTTAAATTGAACATTTCTGTCAGCAAAGAGTGCTTAGACCTCTCAAGATTAATTGCTAGAATTGCTCGCACATGCAGACAGCTCATATAGTCGGGATATTGTTAGGGTTTGGGTTTAGTAACTGGAAAAGGAAACTATTTATTTACCTTTTCAATGATTTGTTTTTCGAAACAAAGTTTTGGAGAGTTTGTTATGTTATATTTTGAACTGCAAGCATCAATATTATTTATATCTATCTTTGTACAGTTAGATCAAATGTCATATCATCATATACATCTACACATATATGCACACAACTAGATCTAATGTATGAAATGAACTTGTGAGTCCAGGTGCATCTCTGTATTTGTATAAATATATATATATATATATATATATATATATATATATATATATATATATATATAAAATGAGAGAGATATACATAGATAGATAAACATATAACAAATATAGAAGCTTATATTTACATATAATTGTATATAGCTATCTCTCTATATTAGATCACCGAATGCTTAAAAAAGTGAACGGTGATTAATCAACCCTAGGTAAGCAAAAGCTTACAATTTCGAACTGTCAGAAAAGCGATATTTTTTCCTAGGGAAAAAAAATCGCTGTTCCAACAAAAAAAAAAACAAACAAAAAAAACACTTTAAACATTACATTCAGTGGGGGGGGGGGCTTCAACTCCCAGACACCCTACTAAAATATACAACTCCAAGACTGCACTACAGTGCCGAAAATGGCTAAGTAACGAAGTGGCCAAGCAAATTCTTTCCCAGGGAAAGAATTCACTTAAAAGCCAATTCGATATTTTGCCATTTCAGGCTTTTGAGTTCGACCTCGAAAGAATGTGTCTTCGGTCTTCTAATAGGGAACCTATATATATATATATATATATATATATATATATATATATATATATATATGGTTTACTATCACAATGCCGACGTGCAATTGCACGGCTATGAAGTATTCGAACAACAGATGTTCGAATACTTCATAGTTCGTCAGGTGATGTGAGCGAACGTTATCATTGCAAATGGACTGTGCATTCACAATTATAACGATCGCTCATGTGAGGGGATCACGGTACAGTGCGGTTAGGGAAATACGTCCCTTTCCTTACTGTAGTGCGATCTCGGAGTTGGAATATTAAGTTGGGGGGGTGTGGGGGGCGCAGGGGGGCAAGCCCCCCTGCATAACTGTGAGTTTAGGCTAGTTAGGTAGGAAGTTACGGGACGGGTGGGAGTGCTGTTGATTGTCGGAAATGTCGCGAGCGACATTTTTGACAATACACAGCTGTTTTCGACATTAGAGACATACAGAAATGTTCATTTCCGATGTTTAAATTCGAACATTGAGATACTTTTTATTTTAAGTTTCGAGTTTATGATAGTAAACCTATATATATATATATATATATATATATATATATATATATATATATATATATGTATGCATCTGTATATATATATATATATATATATATATATATATATATATATATGTGTGTATGTATATATATATATATATATATATATATATATATATACACACGCACATACATAAAATAAAATAAAAATAAATATATATATATGTGTATATATATATATATATATATATATATATATACACACACACACGCACATACATATATATATATATATATACATATACATATGTAAAACTCAGTATTCTGAAATTCAGCATTGTAAGCTTTCAGTATAATGAGACTCAGTCAAATGAGTTTTCAGTATTTTGAAAATTAGGTATTGTAGTCTCAGTCAAATAAAATTCAGTATTTTGAGTTTTCAGTCATGTGAAGTAGATCCATGTCTGTGTGTGTGTGTGTGTGTGTGTGTGTGTGTGTGTGTGTGTGTGTGTTTATATATATATATATATATATATATATATATATATATATATATATTGAGAGAGAGAGCTGCTGACAGATACAGAGATACATGTATCTGGATTCACAAGTTCGTTTTATACATTTAGATTTAGGTGTGTCAAGCTTTAAGATGTCTGACTGCCATTATCCTAGGTTGGTAGTTTTTACTCATATTCTTGTCAAGATTACATCTGAATACTGTAAATGACATGCTTAAGCTTATTGTGACGGGCACATTATTCTAAGCATTTAAATCCAGGTGTTTGCCACTAGTTTTCTTTCAATACAAATAGGAAGACTCATTTTATTCACTATACTGAATTGGCTGACTGGAGGATGCTAAACCCACAGCTGCTAAAAAGGGAGGCAAAAAGCAGTAAAAAAAAAAAAACAAAACAAAAAGGAGAAGCAGAGTTTTCAAAAGACTGAAACCAAGAGATATAGACCTCTCAGAGGAAGTGAATGATCCAGATAGAGGCAGGCAGATCCACAAAAAGCAAAAATACACAGGAACAGGAATATC
>NC_056741.1:252478875-252488875 GCF_019279795.1 Protopterus annectens | reverse complement strand
ATAATAAGAAGATCAGGAAGATCTTCCACAGGAACTGGAATATTCTCACCATAGATGATGACATACAGTGACTTGTGGGTGATAAGCCTAGATTTACTTACAAGAATACAAAATCACTCAAACGACTATTATGTTATGAGAGAAATGATAAATTGGTGTTAACATCTGATAGAAAAGGGACTTATGCTTGCAGGACATGTAACCAGTGCAGTTACATGTCTAATAGCAATAGTTTTGCCCATCCTGACAGTGGAAAACCGTATAATTTTTCAGTTTATGCAGACTGCAAGTCACGGGATTTAATATACCTAGCAGTCTGCACAAAATGTAGTCATTTTTATGAAGGAAAGACAAATAGGACCCTTCAAGAAAGAGTTAAGAGAACATGTCTATGCTATAAACAGGGAAGATGACAGCAATGCCCTAGCTAGACATGTTATAAATGAAGGGAGTACACATGGTTTTAAATTTACTGTGATTGAGTTTGTATATAACAACATTAGGCTAGGTGATCATAGAAACTACACTGAACAAAGAGAGACAAGGTGGATCATGAGCAGATAGACTATCTGGTTTGAATGACAGGGTGTCCATGAAACCATTCTTGATAGCAAGGATAACAAGCATTAACATTGTTTATAAGCTATTAGTCCAGCGTTTTTCAGGATGGCTCACGAATCTATTAATAAACAACATATATATTTGATATGTTTTATATTTTTATAGTATACATTTATACATAAGCACATGTTTTTTTAAATAGTGGATCATATAGTTTGAGATATGTATATATGTTTTTAAGCTGCATGAGGTTGAAGCATCTATTATAAATTAAACATTTGTTTTTAATATGAAGAATCACAGAGGTTTTGAACATGAATTTCAGCCAGCAATTTTTTAGTTCATTTTTTAATCAATTAAGCACTGATGTCATCAAGTAAGGAACAATAATGATTGGCTGATGAAGTAACAGCAAAGGTATTTAAATGTAGAAATGGCTTAGCTTTTTTAACAGTCTGATGAATCATTCGAGAGAATGTGAAAGCGCTTACTGGATGTTTGTGTTCTTTAGTTCAGTGTGTTTAATAAAAGGTCAAGCTTCTTATTGTCACGTTGTGCCTCAAGAAAAGGTTATTTGGAAAGTAGGATATACATTTACTTGGGTTATAATCACTGCATCCATACAGTATGACATGAATGGACTGTGCATGTTCACAGTATGGCTCACCATTCTACCAGATGGGTTTTGCTTTGGCTCCCATAGTGCAGTTGTCATATGCCAAATTTGTTACAATGACAGACTCAAGAAAATTGGTGTGGTTTTGTGAGTGTGTGTGTGTGTGTGTGTGTGTGTGTGTGTAATGTGTGTTTGTGTGTGGGTGTGTGTATGTGTGTGTATGTCTGTGAGTGTGTGTGTATATGTGTGTGTGTGTGTGTGTGTGTGGCGCCAAGACGCAGTGTGTGCACGCGCGCATGTGTGTGCGTGTGTGTGAGTGTGCGTGTGTGCATGTGTGCATGTGTGTGCACGTGCGCGCATGTGTGTATGTGTGTGTATGGCACACGTATATATGTAATCCACACTTCAGCTCTCTATACACTGATAGTTGTTATGATATCCATATATTAACAGTACTTTATCAGCAATCCTGAGGTTATGTTTATTACTGTAATGGCATGCAGAATCTAGGAGTGTGTACAACACATACAATGGATTTCACAAGTAGATGAGCACATATATGGATATTGTTGGTGGGAGAAATCCTTTGTCTAACCTCCATCAGGTGCACAGCTGAATAACTGCTACTGTACCTGGTGCCTTAACAAAAATAAAATCCATATAATGGGCTATACACACTTGTTGAATAGCCCACAGTTGACATGGACAAGACGTAGAATGCTAGTCCCATAACCAGCATACCATATGCTTATATATACATTCATAAGTAATGTAGTCATCTGCCAATGCTGTCCCACAATGACAAGCATCATGTTCCCCAAATAGAGATGCATAATTATAGTATCTACTTGTTTGTGCCACTCTTTTTAAGCATGTGTAATAAGATATATTTAGGTTTGTGACAGATCTATATGGATATGCAGAACTTTCAGAACACCGTGTCTCTGAATATGCATTTATATATGTATATATGTATATATATATATATATATATATATATATATATATATATATATATATATACGGAGATAGAGTGAGAGTGAGAGAGAGATAGATAGAGATTTACATTAATTATAGCATGCAGTGTATACCATTGTAAGCCTATGCATTTGTAAATATAGATTTATATATATATATATATATAGATAAGCATTCAGTCTAATGTATGTCATTATGTGCATATGTATCTGTATATCTACATGCATACATAACTGGCTGCCCATGAGTGGGCATGTGTATCACTGGATACGAATCAATTAGTCCCTAGTGGGTTGCATAGAAAGCAAGGATTATATCACATGCTCTCCTACATTCCATGATTATAGTCAGTCATTCATTCATTTATTTATCCATTCATTCATTCATTCATTCATTCATTCAGTCATTATTAGGTAAAATAACTCACATTGCCACATAGTACCATTCTTCATTTATGTCTTAGAGTTCAATGTCTAATTTTGGGTGCTGCGGTAGCGTTGTCGTCTCACAGTATGACATTGTCCTGTTCAATTCTCAGCTAGAGCGTCTTCTGTGTGGAGACATGCGTGAATGGGCGTACCTTCGTTGAAGGTTGTGCATCAGAGCTGGCAACTCGGCAAATAAAAATCTACTGCCAATCATTAGCGGACCGGAGTTCCGCTGTGGCGACCCCTAACCGGGAAAAGCCGAAAGACACAACAACAACAACTAATGTTTTAATACTATGACTCACTGCTTCTAACTATTGTTGCTTCATATTTTGAAAGAAATGTATCTCCAAATAGTTAACATGGCATCATGAAATTGTTAAGGCATTAGAGCTTGACCCACGCTTCAAAGAAAAATGAGTGACACAACTTGAATTTTGATGAAACTATAATTTTAACACCAATTTATGCCTCAGCATTTAAAAGACTGAAAATCTCAATAATAGTAAACATTTAATTTTTTGATAACTTAAATTGTTGCCTTGAACAGAACTGATTGCTACACCTTTGTTTTAAGCTGAGAGTTTTAGAAATGCAATTTGTCAGCTTCAAATGACTTTTTTAACCTTAAAGGGGCACTGGCTCAGATTTTTTGCTAGAGGAGTTTATTTATTTATTTATTTTCAGTCTGATTACCGGGGAAGTCCATTGGGCCAAGAAGTGCCCATTTTCAGTGGAGGCCCAGGGAGAAAAGCTCCATGAGAAATACAATACAATAAAGGTTACAAAATACAAATAAAGGTTACATAATGTTAGAGATGAAATACAAGAGTAAGATTCATACATTCAGGAAACTGCAAAGTGTAATATACATCATGAGACAGTTTAAAAACAGAATTTTTTTTTTTTTTTTTTTAGCTCTTCAGATGTTTACAATATTTACATGCTTGGAGTTAATTAAAGTCTGCTAGTTCTGGTTCTTTGGAGAAATAAGAATAAGCATGAGAGTATAGTGGAGCAGGATTAAGGAGAGCTTAGTGGGGAGAATCCCTAGAATTTACGTGGGGTGAAAGCAGGAGCATTTCCATTTCGAAGATAGGTGTAGGAAAAGCTGGGTCTTGAAGGATTCAGTTTTAGGTATAGCCTTAAGTGAAGGAGGAAGAGAGTTCCATTTTTTACCTAGAGAGAAGGAGAGTAGAATACTTATTTGACACAGTTTACATTTTAGTACTCTGTAAGTCACATGTTCAGCTAGAGGCAAGGTTTTTAAATATAGCAATAACCCACGCCTGGGTGTGGGTAATGCTGGATTTACCCACGGTTGGCGTGGTTTGGTCACGAGGCGGCCCGGTGGCCAAACAAAGCCAACCGTGGGTAAATCCAGCATTACCCACACCCAGAAGTGGTTATTATTATACAATGGCATTATTTAAGAAAAAAAAAATACTTTTCTTAAATAATGGCATTGTATAATGCCTCCTTGCTGCCCTTCCGCAGCTGTCTGGTATTCTGCGGCAGTTCTGATGTACTGCGCATGCATATGCCTATGCAGTACATCAGAGCTGTGGGCAAAAGCAATGGAAAAATCAAGATCTCCATTGCTTTTTACTGTTTCACTATATTAAATGGGTTTAACATAGCGAGACAGCTTTAAAAAAGGCAACGGAGAATCTCCGTTGCTTATTTTAAAGCTGTCTCGCTATGTTAAACCCATTTAACATAACAAGACAGTTTTGAAAAAAGCAACGGAGAAAGCAAGATCTCTGTTGCTTTTTACAAACTGTTTCACTATGTTAAATGGGTTTAACATAGTGAGACAGCTTTAAAATAAGCAAAGGAGATCTTCGTTGCTTATTTTAAAGCTGTCTCGCTATGTTAAACCCATTTAACATAGCGAGACAGGTTTAAAAAAAAAACAACGGAGAAAGCAAGATCTCCGTTGCTTTTTACACACTGTCTCGCTATGTTAAAGGAGTTTAACATAGCGAGACAGCTTTAAAAAAAGCAACGGAGATCTCCGTTGCTTTTTTTAAACCTGTCTCACTATGTTAAAGGAGTTTAACATAGAGTGACAGTGTTTTAAAAAAGACTTATACTAATGGAAAAAGTCCGGGCGACCGGACCTTTTTGCATTAGTATAAGTCGATTTACAATGTGTACGCTGACCAATCAGCATGCATGTTTTGGAAAATTAATGGGGGGGGGTTATGGTATAACAGCCTTTTTTAGCATACTGCAGGTCAGATTACACAAACTCTCAGTGGGGGGGTTTAGAGGAAATGCTTAGAACTTGCAGCTGCAGTTTGTCCTTTTGTATTTTCCTTCCCCCACTCATGAGCAATTAGATTAGCTGAATGACTGGATTTTACTCAGCTAGAGATGCCATCTTCTTGTCACACATAGACCTGGAGCCTCTTTAGCAATGAAGTGATAGCTACTTTACTATGTACTTGTTTCCGCAAAACTGTGTCAAATAAGTATTCAAGCCTAGGCAGTAGTATTTTTCATGCTTGTTGCTACAAATGTTTTTCCCTCCACTATTAATTATTTTTCATACAGTGTGTAATTAGTGTTACTTGTGCGTGTGTGTGTGTGTGTGTGAGTGTGTGTGTGTGTGTGTGAGTGTGTGTGTGTGTGTGTGTGTGTGTGTGTGTGTGTGTGTGTGTGTGTGTGTGTGTGTGTGTGTGTGTGTCTGTGATGTAGGTGCACTTTTATAGTCATACAGATTTTCCCTCATTTTACAGCACAGCATTGCTTTGGACAGTTGTGCCTTGCAAAGAAACATGTTTTCATTTACTAGTTGTTTACTGTTAGTTTTATACTTGTTATTAGTTCTTTTGTAACACCTTCTGAAACCATGTAATACTCATTGGAGCTTTTCTCCCCGGGCCTCTACTGAAAATGGACATATATCCAGATAGACTAGCCCGGTCAACAAATGTAAAACAAATGTAAAACAAAATAAAATAAAAATAAAATGTTGACTAACAAATGTCCAAATATACTAAAATAATAAAATATTTTGCATCTTTTCTCTAAAAATGTCATGCAGCTTTCAAACTGAATCTAATCAGTGCTCTAAAAGTATTTTCTCATTAGCTGATGCTGTATGTTGTCCTTCCGAAATCGCACCATAACTATTTGTCTAATAGTGATTCCATCCTACTGGTTTTCTCTTCTCACCTTTTTTCTATCATTCATTGTGGTAAAATGTTTTCAACTTTCACATCTTTCCTGAATGTTGGCTGGTTTACACTGATTAGCATTTGAAAGCTGAAGCAAATGCAGTCTATACATTTCCCATATACTTTTTAGTACCATTCCGAGTATATTATAGTAGGTAATTACAGGGGTAAGTTTACTAAGGCAGTAAAAAGTAAGTGCTGCAACCAAAAATCTCATGCCATTTATAATCCTATATTTTGACAAATAGCTACTTTTATATGTATGTATGCATGCATGTATGTAACACAATATACATTTATGTTCATGCGTTTGAAAATAACATCCTCTTCGTGTGTTACTGACAGACTTGAAATTCTAGGCATTCTTGAATGTCTATAAATTTCAGATATGATACATATCTGGAAATGTAGATCGCAGTTCACAGACCTATTAATCACGTCTGTACATCAGTTACATGATAGCATCACATAACACAGTGTTTAGTACAGAGAAGTAACAAAACCTAAAAACTTATACAGATGTAGTACTGTCATATTTGAAGACTTAGGACATGAGTGAGCAACAACATTTACATAAGGCCTGCCAGTACACTTCTGGATGACCCAAACCATACAAACACACCCCAGCCCTGAATGAGAAATATTCTACTGACACAAAGTGTATTGTCTAGACAGCTAGACTGCAGATATCATGCCAGTGACAGAACAGTGTTCCCACTCATTATGTCACCTCCGGTGACTGCTCTCATTGCTATGACTGTATATCTCATGCCAGTGTCAGAACAGTGTTCCCACTCAATATGTCACCTCTGGTGATGTTCTCATTGCTGTGACTGCATATCTCATGCCAGTGACAGAACAGAGTTCCCACTCAATATGTCATCGTCTGGCGATTGCTCTCATTGCTATGCACTGATAAGCTGTAAAGTGCTACAACCCATGCCTGAATGCATCAAATGAAAACAAGGACGCGTTGTCTCAGTCCAATGATAACACTGCCATCACCTTGTCAAATGTCCGCAACAGTACACATAAGGTATGGTCAGTGTGTTGATGTCACATTTTAGGTCTATGCAAATGTCTGATATAATGCTGAGGGTCAGTTAAACATTAAAGGGTAATGTAGCCATAATGACTTATTATGGAATACAATAATAATATCCCAGGTAGTACAACATTCATACACTGTATACACAGTTTTCTGTCATTTCACGTTCTCAACAATACTAACAGTTCTGCTGTTATCCTACAATGTGGAATTATACTTTTAGTACATCTGGGTGCTGACTAGCCTGCATCACATTACTGTACTGTCCTCGTCTTCTACTCTGTTATCCACACCCTCATTGTGTAACTACCTCTAAATGTAATCAATAATGTGTTCTGAGCATATATATATATATATATATATATATATATATATATATATATATATATATATATGGATCTGCTACTATTCACCAAAAGCACATTTCACTGAAACACATTTGATCGTGCACTTTTCACCGAAAGCACATTTCATGGAAAACACAATTCACCAAAACACATTTCACCGAAAGTTGTAGATGGCTTTTTCCCCACTATAGTGCGACCCTGGAGTTAGTATATATAGTAAGGGGTGGTGTGGGGGACATAGCCCTCCACATATTTTAAATATTTTGAATTATATACATGGATACATGTAATTGCATTATATTACTGTTCTCTGACAATAATATGTACATAATACACCCCCCTTACTATATATACTAACTCCAGGGTCACACTACAGTGGGGTAAAGGCCATCTACAACTTTTGGTGAAATGTGTTTCGGTGATTTGTGTTTCCGGAGAAATGAGCTTTCTGTGAAAAGTGCACTGTAATTTGATTTTCAGTGAAATCTGCTTTCGGTGAATAGTAGTAGATCCACACACACACACACACATATATATATATATATATATATATATATATACATGTGTGTGTGTGTGTGTACAATGAATAATCAAAGAATTTGTGCAAAACACAAAACATGGAACAAACTCATTGGTGATTATCATTATCACCACCTAAATCATCTAAAATAGTAATGGCAAATGTAAAGCATGATTAGTGACTCCGTTTGTGCCTGCATATTTACATATGTATCTCAATATTTAATTCAACACACATACATACATATGTGTATGTGTACATGCATGCATATATTGCAGTCTTTAAGCTTTTTTGCCTGAGTAATGTGCTTGCATATGCCTATGTGTATGCATGCACATAGGCAATTTATTCACATAGGTATACATCTTATAATTAACAGACATGGTTGATACTAGCACCCATAGTCACACATATCAAAATAAAATATTTTTATGTTCACCCACAAATACGGTACTTATGAAAGTATATACTAATCACCACACAAATTCACACTCGTGATTATTCTACAAATATATCTGAACTGGATATGCCCTGCATGCATACCACTCAACTATACAGATTTTTGCCTTTTATTTTTGGTCTCTTTCGCAAAATTATGTTTTTCTGGCAAAACACTGGGGACTGTAGTCAGAAAATAATGACAGAAACATAAAGTTTCTGATAAAGGTAAACTTTCATACATACATAAAATTATCAGGCAAGAAACTTTTTACAGTGTAGATTCATACTGGAATTATTTCACTTCTATTAATGGGGACCCACCAAATCAACAAGATAAACAATATATATTGGAATCTGCTTATAGAACTACGTCTTCCATTGTCTGGAGACTTTATACATGGAAATTTTTACATAGATCTTTTTATACACCTTTGATGATGAATAAAATAAATAATAAAGATAATTTATGTAAGAGATGTAATGTAGAAATTAATGCTGACTGGGCTCATATGTTTTATGACTGTATAAAATTGAAAGAATACTGGAAGTCAATTCATGAATTTTTGCAGGCTCTTTTTACAGATAATTTCATTATTTCTAAATCTCTTATATTATTCAACACACCTGTACCTCAAAGTGTTAAAAGGTTAAGCTTCCCTTGTTATGGTCTATTCTAGCAGTGGCTAGGAAAATAATAACTAGAAATTGGATTTCAGATACACCTCCTTCGTTCAATGAATTTAAAAATGTTATGAATATAGTGTGCCATATGGAAATAAACACAATTAGGACAAGAACAAATAGAAAAACATCTTATTATATTGTATGGGATAATTTACAAAATTTGTTAAAAAAATTTTAATTTCAATAGCATGGTATTTTAGTTTAATTAATTGATCTGATTGTAGTGGATGTCTTTGTAAATACTTTAGTTGTTTTGTTGAATATTATAATAATACCTATTTTTAATTACTTGTATAAAATTGTTATGATATTTCTCTTATATGTTAAAACAATAAACCTGTTTTGAAAAAAAAAAAGAAAATAATGACAGACACTTGAGTTTCAGACTTTATACCCTGCAGGAGAACCATGCTAATGCAAAACCTGTTATTCTATCAATTTAAGTTTGTAAAAGCAATATTTAAAAAATGTTTCTATTTTTGGGCCTTTGTCCCCCATTATTTATGGCTTTGTCCAGATTTCTTGCCCTAAGAGGTTGTGAGGTATGCCTGCATGATAACACTGCAAAGTTTAGCATTACACAGTGTGTAATTTTTAATTTCTGAATACCCGCCTACTGTGTTTTATGTCCTATAAGAGCAGCAACAATGTACACATAGATTACATGGTACCTTTAAGCAAACATTTAATAGTGCATTTTAATAAAAAAGTAAAACAGATTTGTACTGTACTCTCTAAGATACCATAACAAACGTAATCTCTCTATGAAATCATTTAATTTATACCTATTATTCAGCTTTGTGCTTGTTTGTTTACCTATTAATTTCAGTTTGGTAACCAAGAAAGTGGATTGGCTGACAGACTCTTTTCAGTCACAACCTGACCTCCATAGTACAAGACAGAAACAGAAAACGGAAAATAGAGTAAAGTATTATACCACCTTCTGAAGGAATGTCAAACAGTTTGGCAAACTGCAGAAGTGGAATTCAAGCACGATGATAGATAAAGAAAAAAAGGAATGAAGTGAGAGCAAACTATAGCTATAACTTCAAAGACCAAACTAATAAAACTGGACAGACAAACATAATGTAAGACAAGATGCAGAACATTTTGGAAAAAAACGTATATAAAGACATTGCACATAGTACACAAATGCCACAGATATAGCTAACCTGCTGGCAGACAGGTTCAG
>NC_056741.1:252451115-252469103 GCF_019279795.1 Protopterus annectens | reverse complement strand
GTTGTAATGATGTTCAGCTGAACAACTGCTATGGACAATAGAGTCTGTCCACATGGGTAGTGGGCCATACCCGCCAGCTGTGCAGAGCAGCACTGACTGACAAGATGTAAGCCATCATAGCTTGTGTTGTGTAATGGAAAACATGTATATTACTGTGGCCAATAGCTGGTGGTAGAAGCAATGTCATTATGGAGGACATGTGGGTTCCAGAGCCCACCACTTGCAGGACACTCAAGTTAACATGTAATGTAGCATGCTGAAATGACATAGGTGTGTAATAGGCTTACCTGCAATCTGTCCCTATATATATATATATATATATATATATATATATATATATATATATAAATATATATATATCCCCCTAATGTTAGGCTGTGTCCATATGTGGCATCTGTCTGGGTTGTAGCAAGGCAGAACAGTGCAGCTGTGCAGGAAGGAGAGTTAGAGATTGTGGAAATGAACTGCTAACAGTTATGAAACATGTCTTTCTGAAGAAGTCTTGATAATAAATAAGACAAAAGCGCTAAAGTACTATAAGAGTTGGTGTGATTTACTATTCTTTGAATGCTGTTATTGTCACGAAGTTCATTTCTTAGTGTGTATATATATATATATATATATATATATATATATATATACATACATACATACACGTATATGTCTACAGATATGCAAACACACACACATATTTGCATACTATGTGTGAGGGAACATCACACACATATCAATACACACATACATATACAGCAGTAAGTGTGTGCAACATGGACAGTTATGTGACATGTGAGCTCCTTGTTGGACCACATTTCCCTTGTCTGTGAAGGTGCGAATGGGAATTTGGGGAAGGATAGCAGTTATATTTGTGGAGGTGGGTTGGGTTGGTAGATAGAGAGGACAGCATACAGAGGTGGTATATGACATGTGGTGGGTAAACACCCTGTATGATGGGTGTTGTTTGCAATGTGGAAGCCCCATGAGCCCCCATATGGAAACAATGGTAACAAGGCCCCCATCCATTGCCAGTCACAACAGCAGCTTCACGGCCCTGAAGGTGCCTGGGCTGAGGCTGAGCAGGAGGAGCATGTGGACCCTGTGATTGTGTACTGAGAGCCTCAAGGTGATGTAGCACATTCCCCCAAGTCTCTGTGAAGCTCCCTATGCAACGACACTGGACCTGACCTCGGGTGACTGGAGCATGTCTGTGTGTGCTCCCGGGGGGGGGGGACACCATCCCCTGAGGTGGTTCCACTTGAAGGTAGTGCAGGACTAGTAGATGAGGCCCCAGAGTGGGTCCCACATGTGATGTGGTCTGGTAATATGACCAGATGAGGTGGGAGAGGTGGTTCTGCTGGTAACCATTCCCTAAACATGCTATTGTATCATTGTTAAAGAACATATCTGGGAGTAATAGTCCACACAACAGCATGCATAGATATCCCCCATAACACACAATGACAGATGTGCAGCAAACACATAGCAAACAGACCACATGCATATATGGAACCATAGTGGCCATTAAAATGGCATGCAGGTGACATTGTCTGTAACAGGCCAGCAATGATAGTGTCCCCACAGGGAACATGGCTACAAACACATAGCACAAAGTGTGGTACAATGCAATAAATGTTCCAATGGTAAGTAAGCTGTAGCCATACCCACTGAGTTGTGTGAACAGTTTGTTATCACAGATATGGTGGGGGGGGGGCAGAGATGTGTATTAAGAACTATGGTAACCTTGCTGTATGAGTTGCTCAGACCTGTTTCCATTTTTATGTCTTTCAGGCCAGGTGTCACATGGCACATTACCTGTGTATTCAGCGGATGAAAATGAAGTCATCATCAACCACCTGGTACAGCACTACCAGGTGCTGTTTGGAAGGACAGCCCATGAGCAGCAGGAGCGGAACCGCTCTGTGGAACGATCTAGCTCGCAAAGGTCGATGATAGCCTGCATAACCACAGTTATGAGCAGGTCCGGCATCATTACAGTGACCTGCTTCACAATGCCCGCTGGCGTGCTGCTGCAGGGATCACCTCACAACAGGGGCGGTCATGTCACCCATCCCCCCGACACGTGTTGAGGAGCTCCTCGCCAGCCCTGTGGCACCTGCCTGCCTGCACATGCAACAACTGGTGGAGACCATAGTGGAGGTGGGTGCTACCCACACACCGGCCGAGAAGCGTGCAGGTAAGGCCGCAGGCCATATCAGCTGGAACCGACAAAACTAGAGTCAAAAATAAAGGCCTCAATTCCGAGGAAGATCTTGGAGCCGACACGGTCAAGGTCTGCACCAACTGAAAGGTTGGTGCCGATACAGTGGTAATGGTCTGAACCGAGGAGCCCCTCGGTGCCGATATACAGAAGGCTGCAGGACAGGATGGAGCCAAAATCACTAATGGAGCCGAAGATCTCGGTGCCGAAGGTCTAGGCACCAAAAACACTGGGGCCGACTGAGAGAGTGCCAGAGCTGAAAACTTAGCCTTTTTAGGTTTTAGTTGGTGAGAGTCCACAGTCAGGGATGAAGGCAAGGATTTAGCCTTAGTAGAAACATCCATTTTCTTATGGACTTTAGGAGGGGTTGAGACCTCCAACCCAGAAATAGACTCTGAAAAGGAAGATTTTAGAAGTCCCTTCAGTATCAGCTTGTTTTTCCTTTCTAACAAAGTTCTATTAGAAAAGTTCTCACAAATAGTACAAGGTTTTTCAACAGATAAATGGGAAGCTCCCAAACAATAAACACATAAAGAGTGTGCATCAGAAGTAGGCAGTTTGTGTCCACAATCAGAACACCGCTTAAATCCCGGACTACCTTTTTTATCTACCATATTAATTAATAGAAAAGTACCAACAATGGTACAAGAGAATACCCGAAGGTATAAGAGAGAAAAGGGAAAAGGTTACCAACAATGGTAAAGAGAAAATACCTTGCGGTAAAAGTAGTAAGTAAAAGACAGAAAAACCTGAGGATTTTATGAACGCTAGATGCGATAGGGTAAGAGACAAAAAAGTAATTTGTGAAGCAATTAAACAACAATTGACTGTACTTAGCTCAAGAGAAGTAGCTTGACATGACCAGATGGCAATGCGGCAAACAAAATCTGAGGTAACAGGGAGAGGGGGATTGTGGGTAAGAGTTTAGCTTGAGAGTCTGAAGCTGACGCGAGCTTGGAAAATGGCCGGCTAGGTTCCGAGTGCAGTACCAATATCCATGCGTAAGGAATGAATGAGGATTAACAATATCAGATTTATTTTTTTGTAATTACATGACATTTCAATTGCAATTGAAGACATACCTCTCAAACTTATAGTCCAGAGAGAAAGGCCTTGGCATAAACATTTCATTGGCTCCAGTAGTTACCAATGTGCAAGATAGAGCAGAGGACATTAACTGTACTCAAAACAGTGATATTACAACAATAAGGTACAAGCAGAACAGAAAGTCCATCGGACTCGAACATGACTACTTACACCCCAGGAAATATCCTCTACGACTTACACCCAGTGTTATTAAAGATCTGTTCCTCACTGCACTCTTCCAAGATAAACGCACTACAGCAATGAGCTGTAATAACAGCCCAGGATGTCTCCTATATAGTTTGAAAAATGATCCCTCAGACACACTACAATGTCTGTTCAGCAACAGTCACCAGGCAGGCCTCATCCCTAGGGAATGCAGGACAGCAATGGTCATCTCTGTACATAAAGCTGTACCATGAACAGACCTAGTGAACTACAGACCCACAAGTTGGACTACTCGTAAAAAAGTGTCCATGGAAAAAGTAATAATGGATCTAATTAATACACAGGAAATATTCAAACAATGCGCCTATCCCAGTTTGGTTTTGTAAAGGGTAGGCTGCAGCTGCTAAATCCAGTGCACTACGTTCACACGGCCACCTGAGACATGGATGATGGACAAAAAGTGTTTACTGCCTACCTCTAGCTGGTAAAGGCAATCATTATACTACCTCACTAAGGTATTATAGTCAATTTCAAAAATTTACACACAAATTCCTGTGTGACATTATCATGGACCTTATAAGCAAGGACATTGGCAACTTCCAAAAGCTTGACTCCACACAGTTTGGTTTTGTCAAAGGGAGATCATGCCTGTTAAACTTGGTCAACTTCTTTGAAACAGTCATCAAACACATGGACAAGGGGAAGTCGGTGAACAGCACCTACCTTGACCTTGCCAAAGCCTTTGACACTATTCCCCACTCGGGCATTAATAGATAAACTCTCCCAGCTAGGCATCAACCCGTATGTTACACGTGAAAGAAAACAAAAGCTGGATAAATGCCTTTTATACACCTCAAGCAAAAAAAAATGAAAAGACCAATGGTTAGACCACAGCTGAAGATAAAAATGGAAAATGAAAAAGCTTCACAGTAGTGCCCTTTATAAAACCAAAAGTTGTAACTGAGATGTAGTAGTCAAGGTAGGAAACGGTTCACTTGCAGTTTCACACCACTTTATTAAACAAGAGTAAGCGCTTTCACGATCTAAGTCAGCTGATCGTTTCTTCAGACTCAAAAAAACAGTTAAAACGTTGGTATTTAAAAGATGGTTCAACCAATGAAAACACATATAGAACTATGACATAGACTAATTAAAATTGCATACATCAGTACATTAATTTGCCTTATATTCTGCATAAGATGAAATAAAATATACATATAACAGACACATTTTATGTAATAATCTATATTACTTAATGTTTTAGTGGTCTGGATTTTAAAAAAGGTTTCAAGGAAACAGCATTGTTCAATTCAGGAGACCTATCTACCTGAAGTAATAAAATCCATCTTTGTTCTGCTTCCTCTACCTTATTCCTTATATCACCTCCCCTCTTAATTTTATTTATTATTTCTAAAACCATGTCATTAAAAATTATTTTAAAGTTAGATTCCCTATAACTTATTCAAGTGACATCAGAAGGTTCTGTAATATTTTTGAGAAGAATTGGAATGTTTTATTGTCGGATCCTGACTTGAGAGAATTGTTAGAAGATAGACCCAGCTTTTCTTTTAGAAATAAGAGGTCCTTAAAAAGGCAACTCTGTTATAAATCCAGAAACAATGAAAGAATGATCCTATCTGATAGGCAGGGGACCTTTCCTTGCAGAAATTGTACAGCATGTGACTATTTATATAATAAATCTACATATAAACATCCTAAACTAGGATTTATAATTGATATAGATTTTTATGCTGACTGCAGAACACAAAATTTGGTTTATTTCAGCTTCTGCACTGTCTGTCATGCTTTTTATATAGGCAAAACCAATAGGTGTCTAAAATAATGTATCCTTGAACACGTTAGAGATATAAGAAATAAAAAAGACACAAGTGCTTTAGCAAAACACGTGGAAGAAGAAGATAGGAAACATATTTTTAATTTCATTGTTTTAGAAATAATAAATAAAAGTAAGAGGGGAGGTGATATAAGGAATAAGGTAGAGGAAGCAGAACAAAGATGGATTTTATTACTTCAGGCAGATAGGTCTCCTATATTGAACAATGCTGTTTCCTTGAAACCTTTTTTAAAATCCAGACCACTAAAACATTAAGTAATATGGATTATTACATAAAATGCGTCTGTTATATGTATATTTTATTTCATCTTATGCAGAATATAAGGCAAATTAATGTACCAATGTATGCAATTTTAATTAGTCTATGTCCTAGTTCTATATGTGTTTTTATTGGTTGAACCATATTTTAAATACCAATGTTTTAACTGTTTTTATGAGTCTGAAGAAGCAATCAGCTGACTTAGATCATGAAAGCGCTTACTCTTGTTTAATAAAGTGGTGTGAAACTGCAAGTGAACCGTTTCCTACCTTGACTACTACATCTCAGTTACAACTTTTGGTTTTATAAAGGGCACTACTGTGAAGCTGCAAGTGATTTATTTCCTGACGTGGATTATTCCATTTTTATCTTCAGCTGTGGTCTAACCATTGGTCTTTTCATTTTTTTATCAACCCGTATGTTACCAGATGGGTAGCTAACTGCCTCACTGATAGAACCCACTCAGTCAAAGTAGGGGAAGCCACCTCTAGGAGTAGACCAGTAACGAGTGGTGTACCCCAAGGATCAGTCTTGGGGACTGTACTGATTGGGATATACTTTTCTGAGGTATAAGCCAAAACCAGTGGTCTGTGGCTGACCAGGTTTGCAGATGACTACAAGCTGGGTGCTGTCTTAAATCTTAAATTCCCCTAGTGATGTGAACATCCTCCAAGAGGGCCTTACCAAAACTAATGACTGGTGCCAGAAGGATGGCCTCAAACTGAATGCCAAGAAATGCATCATTATCATCTTTGCAGATAATGTCATCCCCACTAATTATCACATGAATAACAATGTATTAAGCATGAGATCAGTTGTGAAGGACTTAGGTACACAGGTTGATAGCAACCTGACTTTTGACCATAACATTCCCTCTGTTGTACGGAAGGCTTTCTACATAACCCACCTCATAAATACGGGTATTTCATCCAGGAACAAGGAGGTCAAAACATCCCTGTACTCCTCCCTTATCAGCCCATTATTGAGTACAATGCCCCCTTCGGCATGTACCTTGCCAAGCATATGCAGCAGTTGGAGAGACAATAGAGGTTCCTGACCAGGAAAATCCAGGGTCTCAAACACCTATCCTATACAGATAGGCTAAAACCCCAGTCCCTCTACTCAGTCTCATACAGACTGCTCAGAGGTGACCTGTGTCTGGCATACAAGGCCATTTCTGACCCAGCCTTGATGGAGTTCCTGCATACCCATAAGACAAACTCCACTCGTGCAACCCACACACAAGGCCTTAACCTGGTCTGTGACATTAATAGTACTTGTTGGCGGGATAGATTTGTGTCCCAAAGACTCCCCCATCTGTGGAATAGACTCCCTCTCAATGTCAAGCAGAGTACCTCTCTAGCCCTCTTTAAAAGGAACCTGGATGGGAAGCAGAAAATATACCCCTGGGATCCCAACTGTGTCCCTGCTGGACAGGGGAAACAGGTATTGACTTTGAGAGAACATGGGTGAAATTCTTGGCTAGGTTTAGAAGGGCCTCTGGGCCAATAGCCTAATATCATCCTATGAACCTATAATAGAAAATTATACATATCTACAGTATATCTATATCTATATAATATATATATCTATATCTATATATATATATATATATATATATATATATATATATATATATATATATATATATGTGTGTGTGGGTGTATGTGTGTGTGTGTGTGTGTGTGTGTGTGTGTGTGTGTGTGTTTGTATGTGCACACATACACACACACACACACACACACACACACACACACACACACACACACGCGCACACACACACACACACACACACACACACACACACACACACACACACACACACACACACACACACACACACACACACACTGTGGTAGGAGACATGCCCTGGCTCAATGCATATTTAAGGACAGGGTAACAGGACAAACCCAGAGTCACAGAGACCCATAACTGAAGACTGGAAACATGCACTTGTTCAACCCATATTTAAGGGATAGGGGAACCGGACAGATGCAGAGTCACAAAGACCCATCACTTTACTTTATTTTTGTGGTAAAACAATGGAGAAAGTTATTTGTATAATGTATAATCAGAACTGAGAAGACTAGCCCCTGGATTCACTATACTTCTGTGCAGGACTAGCTTAGTCCTGCACAAAAGCAAACATTTAGGAGCAGGACGGCAGCGCGCCAGGCATATTAATGAAGGTACACGGCCTGAGCTTCTAAACAGACACGGAGCATGTACGAATGCAGGGGGTGTGTCTGAGAGCAGAGCTCACAGAATAATCATGCCCCTGCAATCAAGAACAGCAGTTTAAGAATACAAATGAGTGAGACTGCTCATAGATGTTTGCATACCCCCAGCAACACCCCCCCCCAGTTTATAACAGCAATAGTTAATATATAAAATATAAACAAGCTTCTTTTTTAATCAAACAGATAAAATTTAACTGTAGGTGTGGGGGTTTGCCCATTGCTTAACTATGTTTTTTGCAGCTTAAATGACACACTAGGATAACAATCAAGATAGATGCAAATAAAGCAGTACTGCAATAGTGTAGTGGGCAGAGCATTCACCTTATGAGCAGCCATTCCCGGCTCGAGTCCCACACCAGTACATTCCATTTTCCATGTCAAATCCCTTTATGAACAATATTTTTTTGCATAACCTACTAACTAATATATATTCATGAACTGGAGTACTGCATAAAATGTAGATGTGAGGTGTCATTGTCATAATGTTGTAAAATCCACAGATAGTCACATGTGCCCCATACAGTACATGTACCCATGAATCAGGGATACAAATCAAAGGTACAATGTGTAATGAATGATAAATCCATAGAGTTTCCAAATCCACCACCTTCCAAAAAAACATTTTACATTATTGTCTAAATTAGTGCGGTGGAAAGCGGGAGTGAGCACTATTAAGCAAAAGTAAGCACATTTAAGCAGTAGTAAGTGGGTTTAAGCCCGTTTGTGTGGGGGTAAGCAATGCACACACAGGTTAAGCAATATTAAAACTAACTCTCTGTAAGCATATTTAACCAGAGTTTAGCATTGCTTACCATCGCGCAAACCCACTTACAGTTGCTTAAAAGTGCCGCAATCACTCTGTATGCAACAGCCGCTGTCGTGGTCAGAAACAAAATAAACAACCTTTGCAGGTCTTGAACCCAGGACACTGTACACTATAGTCACAGTAGTTAACCACTAAGCCATCCCAGCAGTACATAGGATTGAGGTATCACCAGACAGATCCTCACTATAGGAAAATCAAACTGAACATGTGAAAGGAATCGATATACAGTTTTATGTTGTATAACCTACTACATAACATAAATAGATGAACTGGAGTACTGCATTAAGCCCAGATGTGAGGTGTCATTGTAATAAAGTGTTGAAATCCCCTAATAAACACAAGGACCTCCTACAGTGTACGTACACATGAATCATGGCTACCAAACACATATATAACATGTAATGAATAATAAATCAATACCAAAAAGCAAATGGTATGCAAATTAAACATTCAGCAACACTAAGCATTAGACAGCCTAGCATATTATGCGTAAGCAATGTGTAGGCCAGCTAAATCAGTTTGCCCATTGGTATACCCCTTTAAGTAATGCCAACCTCAGGTAAGCAGGTTTGCCCATAGCTTATCATTTTCAAAACCGTCCAATCACAACAAAGTGCAGGAAATTGACCCTATTTAAACCCAATAGGCAGGACTACATCTCATAACTGGTTGCTGCTTTCTCCTGTAGGCACTATGACTGATATGGGAGAGTTTGGGCACTTTCAGGCACAGCGCTGGGGGCATCCAGAAGTCCAGAGTCATGGCAGGACTCCTTGTGAAAGAACATGACCAGAGACTGCTGCAGGACCAGTACCAGGGTTATGAATACAAAGCGGAAGCCTGGGACCATCTCGCCCGTGACCTCACCAGTGCCACTGGCATACCCTGAATTGGTGAGCAGGTCAGGCATCACTATGCTGACCTGAAGTGGAAAAAGGATGATCTGTTGGATCAGTGAATCCAAGAGGCTAGGAGGACAGGGGATGTCCCAGCCGTGTGTAAGTATCAGTCCACTACCTGTTTAATAATTGCCAGCTCATGTATATTATGGATGGGTGTGGCTAAATATTCCTCTTATGTCTTTCACAGTGACAGTTGAGTGGGCTGCGAATCAGGAAGCCCATGCCTGTAGATTGCAGCTGTTGTGGTGTGAGGCAGGTTAGTAATACTCTTGCAAAGGAAATAAATCTAAGCATAGTAGTAAGTTACTTGTCTGTATAAAACCTGTATTGTTTAAGGCATGTACTGCATGCACCAGAGAATATGGCAGGTACAGTCTCATATAGGTTGCATGTAAATAAAAGCATAAGAGCCTGACAATAAAGGTCTAACTGCTGGACTGCATATGTTTACTCTGGTTTCATATGGTAATGTAGAGTTGCAATCTCTTAATAGTACTGTTGTATTAAGCAATGCTACCCACACTGTGCTGCATAAATAAAATGTGTAGGAATGTCTGTATATGACTGTTGTAATCACAAAAGGTCACATAGTACAATTGAGAGAGAGACTTAGACAGAAAACAGTGAAAAGACACAGCATAATCCAAATAGCACACTCAACTGAGATGTCAACTGTTGTATTTTTAGCGCACACAGCCATGGTTCAAATCCTGGGAGTGGTAGTAGGCTGCATGCAGAATCATACCCCACAACTGTACAGATATGTCCAGAATGTCCAGTAAATTGGTCCATATCAGCTGCTTGTCACCCTGTCCCCCCTGTCAAATCAGTGGGATGATCCCAGACATTTAGGCAGCAAATTAAACAGGGTTTATTACATCAAACTTTCGAGTAGAAACTTTTTCATGAAAAAGAGCTTCAACTCGAAAGCTTGATGTAATAAACCCTGTTTTATATGGATGGTCGTGGTGTGCCTTTTGTTACTGGATTTAATTTCATGTTGGTTCACCGGTACATCTAGCTATTCTACACCTGTTTCTTGGACTTTGTTAGGCAGCAAATAAGAAATACAACTGATTGTCAGACATCTATAAGACACAAACCTGTCACTCTAGCAACTCCCCAAAACGTTATGAGAGTAATAAGCCAAGAATGTCCCATCTCCATCCCCATGTTGTGAAGCTGTGACCAGCGTGTGCAGTAAGACAGTGAGACACGTATGTGCATAATACTAATGTGGAATCTGGGAATATGTGTGGCAACATTC
The DNA here is from genome assembly GCF_019279795.1 of Protopterus annectens. Taxonomy (NCBI): domain Eukaryota; kingdom Metazoa; phylum Chordata; order Ceratodontiformes; family Protopteridae; genus Protopterus; species Protopterus annectens. The sequence goes on along the minus strand of NC_056741.1, from coordinate 252,458,288 downwards.
AGGTAGTGCGAACAAACATTGCCCCCACAGGTCTGTACGATACGGAAACTGTGCCTAGAAATAAAAGATTGATATTCTGTACTGCTACTGTATACTCTAGTATTGTATGGCATTGTTAGTGTTGCAGTTGCTCTGAATAATAAGGTATTACTCATCACTGAGACCCACACTGTTCTACATAATAAACCTGTCTAGGAAATCCTGCATAACAGTGTAGTAATTACAAGGTCAGATTGTAAAACCACAGGAGACTTATAGACAGAAATCAGAGAAGAGATATACAGTAATATCTATATAGCACACTCAACTGTGATGGACACTGTTCTATTTTTAGCAGACACAGCCATGGCTCGAATCCTGGGAGTGGTAGTAAGCGGTATGCAGAATCATACCCCACAAATGTACAGAATTGTCTAGAATGTCCAGTAAATTGGCCCATATCTGCCCGCTGTTACCCTGTCCCCCTGGCATATCAGTGTACTAATCTTCGACATGTAGGCAACATTTCATGTCATATAACTGACTGTCAGGCCTTTACATATTTGGAAAATGTCAATGAAAACAAACCTGTCATTGTACAAATCACCAAAGGTTTAAGAGGGCAATAGTCAAAATATGTCCAGGTTCACCTGCATGTTGTCAAGACATGCCCAGAGTATGTGCAATAAGAGATGGACAGGTATATACATAACATCAACCTGGAATCTGGGAATATGTGTAAAACAGTTAGGTAGTGTTAACAAACGATACTAGGTAGTGTTAACAAATGATACCTCCACAGGTATACCAGGTAAGAGGTGTATACTGCAGGTAAAACTCAGTTCATGTATATAATTGTCTACATCCATACCACTGTCCAAAATAAGGCCATAGGGTTGTGTACTAAAACCTGTAAGGTACAGATCACAGCATTGACTAGGAAAGTAATGAGAACTACAGGTATATACTAGTTGTTAAATGACATCTTTCTCTCCCACCCACCATATCTGCAACAATAAACTAAATACACAACCCAATTGGTATTGTTGGGATATATGTCCTATTGTTTGATAAATACTTAAATTTGTTCCTATGCATGTGCTATATTGAAATACACTCACATTGGTGGCATGCCGCCATCAATGTACCTGCATGATGTTGTAATGGCCACTGTGGTTCCATATATGCATGTGTTCTGTTTGCTATGCAACTGTTCCATATCTGGTGTGTCGGGTTAGTGGGAATATCTATGCATGCTGTTATACCTAATCCTGGAATGTGTTGACTATTACTAACCCACATATGTTGTAAATTTGAACACTATAGCATGTTTGGGAAGGCCGGTCACAGAGGACCCACCTGTCCCACCTCAGCTGGCTGGGGTACCGGGTACCAGCACATCTGGGGCCCACCACAGGGACCTCCTTGTCTGCTGATCCTGCACCACCTCTGGGCGGAACCACCTCAGGGGATGGGGCACACCCCCAGCTGGGAGTGGCCGCATACAGGACACTGTCACCCATTGCCAGGTCCGGGCCACAGGGTGTAGCGAGCTCTGCATAGTTTGGAGATCTGCTACACCAGCTTGAGGGCCATGTGTCGCAACTAGAGGGTCAGCCTGACCCTCCTGCTCGGCCCCCAGCACATCCACCTTCGTGGCTGTGGAGGAGCAGTGCTGACTGCCCATGGCTGGGGACCTCAGTCCCACTGTATCCACTCGGGGGCTCATGGGCTACCGATTTCCAAACAACCCTCCCCCTCAGGGTGTTTACCCCCACATGTCATATACCATCCCTCTATGCTGTATTGTCTATGTTGTCTGTTATCCTACCCAACCTTCTTCCTCTTTCGGCTTTTCCCGGTTAGGGGTCACCACAGCGGATCACCTATCCGCTCATGATTGGCAGTGGAGTTACCGCCACAAATATACCTACTATCCCTCTCCAACATCCCATTCTTACCTGAAAAAAAAAGGGCAATCTGTTCTCAAAAATAAATCTTGCCCAATACATAGCTGTCCATTTCGCACACGTGTCCACTGGATACATGTAATCTGGTCTAATTGGCTACACAACATAATATTGCTGTCCTCACTCCTATCTCAAGGGTTTGAGTGTCCAAATGTATCTCCAAATTCAGTGTATATGCACAGCTTTTCCTGTAGAAGAAATGAGCAGCTATGGACCTTCCCTAAACCCGTCCTGCACATCCCTAGCTATTTTCCCTACTGTCTTTCCCTCTTTGTGCCCCTTTTTCACCACTATCATATCCACCCTTTTTCATTTCTTTTAAAGAAATTAGCACGGGAGTAAGCAGGAGTAAGCAGTTTTAAGCAGCAGTAAGTGAGTTTAAGCCTATTTGTGCAGCGGTGAGCAATGCCTACACAGGTTAAGCAATTGAGAAGCTACATCAGTATAAGAAACTGTAACCAGATGTTAGCAGTGCTTACCTCTGCACAAACCCACTTACAACTGCTAAAAAGTGTATTAATCACTGCCCAGCAACAAAATAAGCAGCCTCTGCAAGGCTCAAACACAGGACCCTGCACACCATAGTCAAAGTGATTTACCACTAAGCCCTGTCAGATATGCATAACCTTGATGTTTTCACAAACATATCACCCAGCACAGTCAGTCAACACTACAGGAAATGTATTTATATATGTAGATGTATGTGTGTGTGTATATTTCTATCTATATATATATATATATATATATATAGATATAGATATATATAAACTATATACACACACACACACACACACACACACACACACACACATATATATATATATATATATATGCATAATCTATATATATATGTCTAGTTTTATATATATATATATATATATATATATATATATATATATATATACACAGAGAGGCAGAGAGCAATATATATATATATATATATATATATATATATATATATATATATACATATACATAGCAATATATATATATATATATATATATATATACACACACACACACACACACACACACACACACACACACACACACACACACACACACACACACACTGTGGTAGGAGACATGCCCTGGCTCAATGCATATTTAAGGACAGGGTAACAGGACAAACCCAGAGTCACAGAGACCCATAACTTAAGACTGGAGACATGCACTTGTTTAACCCATATTTAAGGGATATGGGAACCGGACAGATGCAGAGTCACAAAGACCCATAACTTTACTTTATTTTTGTGGTAAAACAATGGAGAAAGTTATTTGCATAATGTATAATCAGAATTGAGAAGACTAGCCCCTGGATTCACTATACCTCTGTGCAGGACTAGCATAGTCCTGCACAGAAGCAAACATTTAGGAGCAGGTCGGCAGCGCCCCAGGCATATTAATGAAGGTACACTGCCGGAGCTCCTAAACGGACACGGAGCATGTACGAGTGCAGGGGGTGTGTCTGCGAGCAGAGCTCACAGAGTAATCATGCCCCTGCAATCAAGAACAGCAGTTTAGGAATAAGAATGAGTGAGATTGCTCATAGGTGTTTGCATACCCCCAGCAACACCCCCCCCCCAGTTTATAACAGCAATAGTTAATATATGAAATATAAACACGCTTCTTTTTTTAATCAAATAGATAAAATTTAATTGTAGGTGTGGGGGTTTGCCCATTGCTTAACTATGTTTTTTGCAGCTTAAATGACACACTAGGATAACAATCAAGATATATGCAAATAAAGCAGTACTGCAATAGTGTAGTGGGCAGAGCATTCACCTTATGAGCAGCCATTCCCGGCTCGAGTCCCACACCAGTACATTCCATTTTCCATGTCAAATCCCTTTATGAACAATATTTTTTTTGCATAACCTACTAACTAACATATATTCATGAACTGGAGTACTGCATAAAATGTAGATGTGAGGTGTCATTGTCATAATGTTGTAAAATCCACAGATAGTCACATGTGCCCCATACAGTACATGTACCCATGAATCAGGGATACAAATCAAAGGTACAATGTGTAATGAATGATAAATCCATAGAGTTTCCAAATCCACCACCTTCCAAAAAAACATTTTACATTATTGTCTAAATTAGTGCGGTGGAAAGCGGGAGTGAGCACTATTAAGCAAAAGTAAGCATATTTAAGCAGTAGTAAGTGGGTTTAAGCCCGTTTGTGTGGGGGTAAGCAATGCACACACAGGTTAAGCAATATTAAAACTAACTCTCTGTAAGCATATTTAACCAGAGTTTAGCATTGCTTACCATCGCGCAAACCCACTTACAGTTGCTTAAAAGTGCCGCAATCACTCTGTATGCAACAGCCGCTGTCGTGGTCAGAAACAAAATAAACAACCTTTGCAGGTCTTGAACCCAGGACACTGTACACTATAGTCACAGCAGTTAACCACTAAGCCATCCCAGCAGTACATAGGATTGAGGTATCACCAGACAGATCCTCACTATAGGAAAATCAAACTGAACATGTGAAAGGAATCGATATACAGTTTTATGTTGTATAACCTACTACATAACATAAATAGATGAACTGGAGTACTGCATTTAGCCCAGATGTGAGGTGTCATTGTAATAAAGTGTTGAAATCCCCTAATAAACACAAGGACCTCATACAGTGTACGTACACATGAATCATGGCTACCAAACACATATATAACATGTAATGAATAATAAATCAATACCAAAAAGCAAATGGTATGCAAATTAAACATTCAGCAACACTAAGCATTAGACAGCCCAGCGTATTATGCGTAAGCAATGTGTAGGCCAGCTAAATCAGTTTGCCCATTGGTATACCCCTTTAAGTAATGCCAACCTCAGGTAAGCAGGTTTGCCCATAGCTTATCATTTTCAAAACCGTCCAATCACAACAAAGTGCAGGAAATTGACCCTATTTAAACCCAATAGGCAGGACTACATCTCATAACTGGTTGCTGCTTTCTCCTGTAGGCACTATGACTGATATGGGAGAGTTTGGGCACTTTCAGGCACAGCGCCGGGGGCATCCAGAAGTCCAGAGTCATGGCAGGACTCCTTGTGAAAGAACATGACCAGAGACTGCTGCAGGACCAGTACCAGGGTTACGAATACAAAGCGGAAGCCTGGGACCATCTCGCCCGTGACCTCACCAGTGCCACTGGCATACCCTGAATTGGTGAGCAGGTCAGGCATCACTATGCTGACCTGAAGTGGAAAAAGGATGATCTGTTGGATCAGTGAATCCAAGAGGCTAGGAGGACAGGGGATGTCCCAGCCGTGTGTAAGTATCAATCCACTACCTGTTTAATAATTGCCAGCTCATGTATATTATGGATAGGTGTGGCTAAATATTCCTCTTATGAATTTCACAGTGACAGTTGAGTGGGCTGCGAATCAGGAATCCCATGCCTGTAGATTGCAGCTGTTGCGGCGTGAGGCAGGTTAGTAATACTCTTGCACAGGAAATAAATCTAAGCATAGTAGTAAGTTAATTGTCTTTATAAAACCTGTATTGTTTAAGGCATGTACTGCATACACCAGAGAATATGGCAGGTACAGTCTTATATAGGTTGCATGTAAATAAAAGCATAATAGCCTGACAATAAAGGTCTAACTGCTGGACTGCATATGTTTACTCTGGTTTCATATGGTAATGTACAGTTGCAATCTCTTAATAGTACTGTTGTATTAAGCAATGCTACCCACACTGTGCTGCATAAATAAAATGTGTAGGAATGTCTGTATATGACTGTTGTAATCACAAAAGGTCACATAGTACAAATGAGAGAGAGACTTAGACAGAAAACAGTGAAAAGACACAGCATAATCCAAATAGCACACTCAACTGAGATGTCAACTGTTGTATTTTTAGCGCACACAGCCATGGTTCAAATCCTGGGAGTGGTAGTAGGCTGCATGCAGAATCATACCCCACAACTGTACAGATATGTCCAGAATGTCCAGTAAATTGGTCCATATCAGCTGCTTGTCACCCTGTCCCCCTTGTCAAATCAGTGGGATGATCCCAGACATTTAGGCAGCAAATTAAACAGGATTTATTACATCAAGCTTTCGAGTAGAAACTTTTTCATGAAAAAGAGCTTCAACTCGAAAGCTTGATGTAATAAACCCTGTTTTATATGGATGGTCGTGGTGTGCCTTTTGTTACTGGATTTAATTTCATGTTGGTTCACCGGTACATCTAGCTATTCTACACCTGTTTCTTGGACTTTGTTAGGCAGCAAATAAGAAATACAACTGATTGTCAGACATCTATAAGAACAAACCTGTCACTCTAGCAGCTCCCCAAAACGTTATGAGAGTAATAAGCCAAGTATGTCCCATCTCCATCCCCATGTTGTGAAGCTGTGACCAGCGTGCGCAGTAAGACAGTGAGACACGTATGTGCATAATACTAATGTGGAATCTGGGAATATGTGTGGCAACATTCAGGTAGTGCGAACAAACATTGCCCCCACAGGTCTGTACGATACGGAAACTGTGCCTAGAAATAAAAGATTGATATCCTGTACTGCTACTGTATACTCTAGTATTGTATGGCATTGTTAGTGTTGCAGTTGCTCTGAATAATAAGGTATTACTCATCACTGAGACCCACACTGTTCTACATAATAAAACTGTCTAGGAAATCCTGCATAACAGTGTAGTAATTACAAGGTCAGATTGTAAAACCACAGGAGACTTATAGACAGAAATCAGAGAAGAGATATACAGTAATATCTATATAGCACACTCAACTGTGATGGACACTGTTCTATTTTTAGCAGACACAGCCATGGCTCGAATCCTGGGAGTGGTAGTAAGCGGTATGCAGAATCATACCCCACAAATGTACAGAATTGTCTATAATGCCCAGTAAATTGGCCCATATCTGCCCGCTGTTACACTGTCCCCCTGGCATATCAGTGTACTAATCTTTGACATGTAGGCAACATTTCATGTCATATAACTGACTGTCAGGCCTTTACATATTTGGAAAATGTCAATGAAAACAAACCTGTCATTGTACAAATCACCAAAGGTTTAAGAGGCAATAGTCAAAATATGTCCAGGTTCACCTGCATGTTGTCAAGACTTGCCCATAGTATGTGCAATAAGAGATGGACAGGTATATACATAACATCAACCTGGAATCTGGGAATATGTGTAAAACAGTTAGGTAGTGTTAACAAACGATACTAGGTAGTGTTAACAA
>NC_056741.1:252073615-252091115 GCF_019279795.1 Protopterus annectens | reverse complement strand
GAGCCAGCATCTGCTTCTCACTTACATCCTCCCATGACAGGCTCTTCCACTGCCCAAGTCACTAGTCCAACACAGGTCATCTGGGTCATGGTCACCATTAATTCCTTTATGGAGCTAAGCAAAATAATTTGTATTATATTTTAATTGCTTTGTACCCACAAATGGCCATCATGGGGACTGCCATAGTAAAGCAATGTTTTTTAGTTTGTTTGTCTTCCTCCCAGAATTCAATTTGTGTTGCTGTAATATGATATTACCTAGACGTGATAAATTAGTTTTCTTACATTTAATTACAATGATAGTCCTGTGACTTTGGCTTTTTAGATGGGCCATAAGTCACCACTTCTTTTTGACTGAATTATTCTGATCTGTGTTGAAGTCTTGTATGATCTGTTTTCCTTATTATCATTACAAATGCATACTTAGATACAGAAGAACCCCCCCCCCCACCACCACCACCACCTGAATGCACATGCACATAGAAATTCTGCACATATATACTTGGGAATAACATGCAGTATTAGAAGGCCATTGCTAAATATCATATATTTCCCTTTAATTTTTTAAAGAGTACAAATTATTGTTGAGATTGGCATGATTCTAATTCTATATAACCAAATAAAACTTCACAGCCAGTACAAACTGGAAGATGCCACTGTGAGTCAGGAACTCAAAACTCAGAAAAGTCCCAGTCACGGACATGATTATTGTAAGTCTCCCTGAACCCATTGTTATTCACAAAAATAAAATGATTCTTGATAAGATTGACATTGCTGTCTTTACTGTCAACATCTTTGAATGCAGATATTTGTCAGTTTCCACCAAATATTACTTAATGTTCTGTACTAGCAAATTTGAATGCTGAAAAAGAGGCATTTGCTAATGATCATAGGATCATAGCAAGTTATTAGGCTATTGGCCCTGAGGCGCTTACAAGCCTAGCCAAGAATTTATCCCATGTTCTGACAAGTTAGTACCTGATGTCCCTGTCCAACAGGGACACAGGTGGAATCTCAGGGGTGTATGTTCTGTTCCTCGTCCAGTTATCCAGGTTGCACTTAAAAAGGGTTAATGAGGTACTCTGCTTGACATGGAGAGGGAGTCTATTCCACAGAAGGGAGAGTCTCTGGGGCACAAATCTGTCTTGCCAACAAGTCCTATTGGTGACACAGACCAGGTTGAAGTTGTGCAAGTGGGTTACTTGAGTGGAGCTTGACTTGCGGATATGCAGCAGTCCCATCAAGATGGGGTCTGACATTCCTTTGCATGCCAGACAGAGGTCACCACTATGGAGTCTGTATGAAACTTGAGTAGAAGGACAAGGCTTGACCTGTGGAGGGTAGATATTTGAGGCTCTGGATTCTCCTGGTGAGGAACCTCTGTGGTTTCTCCAACTGCTGCATGAGCTTTGTGAGGTACATGCCGAAAGGGGCATTGTACTCAATAATGAGTCATATAAGGGAAGAATGCAGGGGTGTTATGACCTTTTTTTCCCTGGATGAGAAACCCTTACTAATGAGGTGGGCCATGTAGAAAGCTTTCCGTACAATGGAGGCAATATGGTGGTCAAAAGTCAGTTTGCTATCAACTTGGGTGCCCAAACCCCTCACACTGATTGTGTGATTAGGACCTTGTTATTAATGTGATAATTTGTGGGGGCATCACTCTCCCTAAAGGGGATGATGATGCATTTTTTGGCATTCAGTCTGAGGCCATGTTTCTGGCACCAGTCATTTGTTTGGGTGAGACCCTCTTGGAGGATGTCCACATCACTAGGGGAATTGATGACAGCACCCAGCGTGCAGTCATCTGCAAACTTGGTCAACTATAGCCCACTGGTTTTGGCCTGCATCTCAGAAAAGTATATCCCAAGCAACAGATGCCCCAAGACTGATCCCTGGGGTACACCAATTGTTATGGGGATAACTGTTTGAGGTGGTTTCACCTATTTTGACTAGGTGGGTTCTTTCAGTAAGCCAGTTTGCTACATATCTGGTAACATATGGATTGATGCCTAGTTGAGAGAGTTTATCTATTATACCCGAGTGCGGAATAGTATCGAAGGCTTTGGCCGGGTCAAGGTAGGTGGTGTGCAGCATTTTCCCCTCATTCATGGCTTAGTGACTGTCTCAAAAAAGTCAACCAAATTTAACAGGCATGACCTCCACTTGACAAAACCAAACTGTGTGGGATCAAGTGCTTGGAGGTTGCCAGTGTCCTTGTTAATGAGGTCCATGATAATCCATTCCATGGCCTTGCAGATCAGGCTAGTTAGGCTGATGGGTCTATAATTTCCTGGATCGGTGGATGCTCCACCCTTGTGCAAAGGGATGACAGTGGCTGTCCTCCACTTGGCTGAGATGAAGATGGTACTCAGGCTTTGGTTGAATTGGGTGTCTAATGGTGCTGCAAATTCCTGCCAAGTTCATGTAGGATGTAGCCATAGGATGTCATAGGTTCCCATGGAGGCTGTATTTCTTGCCTTTGAGAAGGCACTGATGACTTGCTCCCTAGAGAAAAGGGGAGGGGGCAGGTGCTGGACATGTCCTGATATACTGATGGGGGGGGCAGAGGGGTGATGTTTTCACTGAACCTGTCTGCCAGAAGATTGGCTATATCTATTGCATTTGTGTATGTGTTGTCCTTTACCACCAGTTCTGAGCAGATCTGAGTGCTTCCTTTGAGATTGCGGACATATGTGAAGAAGGCCTTATGATTTTCTTTAGTAGATGTGGCCAGTTTGGACTTGAAGTTTTCTTTGGAGGATTTCACTAGTGCTCTTGTTTGCTTGTTTAGGCTAAGGAGAGCTTGCTTCTAATTAGGCATCTGCTCCTTCTTGGTCCTGGACAGCAATTTTTTTCCTTTTATTATATGGTTTATTTATTGCAGATGTCCACTAGACAGGTTTATTCTTCCTTGAGGAGGATGATTTTGCCCTGTCTGGTATTCCTGATTCCATGCAGCCATATAAATACTTATATAGTAATTTGGTGTAGGTTTGGTCATACTGTATGTGCCAGTTCCTATGAAGGGAGAAGGGGCTGTGAAGCTGTTTATAGCTTCCCCCAGACCCTAGATGGGGGGGGGGGGTCGGGGAAGATGGTGACTTCGAAAGTCACAACTTTGTGGTCGGATCTTACCAAGGAGGATGACACTGTAGGGATGCTGCAGTGGTTACTCATGTTGGTTAATACCAAGTCCAAGATATTATCACCTCTTATAGGGGGTGTCAACCAGTTGGTCCAAGTTATTTGCACTGACAATATCAAGGAATCTCTAGGCATTTGTGTTTTGGCATGAGTAGTTCTGACAATCTATGGTTGGATAGTTAAAGTCATCCAGAACCAGAGTAAAGGGTTGAATCTTGATAGATTGGAAATGGTCCAGATAGGTGGAGAGGGCATCTCAAGTCAAAGTTGGGGGCCTGTAGCTATGATTTGAATAGGGGTTAACTGCACCTGGTGTGTCAGCTGTGTGTCATACTGTTTGACCAGCCTGGAGGTGTGTATGTTAATATATATTGCACTAAAACTCCACCTGTTTTTGCGTTGCTGCCCATGGTTTAAGGTCTAAATGTATGATAAGATGAGTAACCTGGTATGGCTGGGGTGCTCTTTACAGCTTTGAACCATGTTTCAGTGACTGTGCAAATGTCAGCACCTTCCAGGGTTAAGAATGCTTGCAGTGAGTGCCGTTTCATGTTTAGACTCCTAGCATTTAGCAGCATGACCTTTAATTTGCAAATTTTCATGTTGGTAGGTTTAACCTCATGGCATTGCCTAAAAAATGCACTATAGGGGAGGCAAGAGCCTTTGCCAGAAGCCTGAAGCCCAAGGGAGACCGATGCAGGTCATCTCTGGCAAAGCATCGTGGTCTGTTGAGCATGTCTTCCTAGGCTGTCAGGTACTGGATCCCCTGGGAATGACACCAGAAACTAAGCCAATAATTTCTAGATCTTCATTTCACAGAATTCCTAGGCATTATCTGCTGAAAAAGGGTATGTTTATAGACAACATTAATTATGTGTTATTCTGTAGTAAATATTATGGACAGTCCTCCCCTTTGGAGTGAGGGTAAAATTGGTCATCTTAGTCTGCTTAAAAACCTCAGCTTTGGCCGGCTAAGAACTTGCTGTATTCAACTGGACGTATAAGAGAATTTAAGTACCTTTATCTGCACTTTTTTTTTTTTTAAAAATACAGTATTTAAATTGATTTTAACTGTGTGGAAGGAATATTAACTGAACTGGAAGTTTTGACTCTGCTCTTCAGTTAGTGCTGCTTGAATTTTATTATTTGTTAGTAATTGCAGGTGTGGGGGTAGCCACATTCTTTGATTTCCTGTCCTTGCCTATGTAAGTGGTACAGTGTGAAATATTTTCTGCTTAAAAACTTCAGCTTTGGCCAGCTAAGAACTTGTTGTATTCAACTGGATGTAAAAGAGAATTTAAGTACCTTTATCTGCATTTTTTTTCAAAAAAATACAGTATTTAAATTGATTTTAACTGTGTGGAAGGTATAGGTTCATAGGATCATAGGTTCATACTAGGCTATCTGCCCGAGGGCATTTACAAGCCTAGCCCATAGTTTTGTGGCTTACGCCACCCCTTTAGTATGGGGAACTATACCCATTATTTTGCTGTGCCTCTGTTGAGCAGTGACACTGAGGTAATCCCTGGGGTATATCTGCGATCTCCCATCCATTGGTCAAGATTTCTCTTGAACAAGGCCAGCGAGGTGCTCTGCCTCACATATACCGGGATTTTATTCCACAGCATAGGGAGTCTTTGGGTGATGAATCTATCCCTCCAGCGTCCTATTAATAGCCGTGTCAAGGTTTAAGTCTCCGCCCTTGTGGCTCTGACGGATCTAGATTTTTGAGGTGAAGCATATTCATCAAATCTGGGTTTGACATGGCCTTGTATGTTAGGCAAAGGTCACCTCTGAGCAAGCGTGCGACTGAATAGAGCTGGAGTTCTTTCAGTCGGGCAGCATAGGACAGATGTTTGAGACCCTTTATCCTTTGGTGAGGAACTTTTGTGGCCTCTCCAGCTGCTGCAAGTGTCGGGTCAGATACATTCGAATGGGGCATTGTACTCAATCATTGGTCTGATGAGTGATGAGTATAGGAGACTATGACCTCCCTTGATCTAGATGAGAATCCCTTCATGATAAGGTGGGCAATGTAGAAGGTCTTCCTAACTACTTTAGCTACATGGGTGTCGAATGACAGACTACTATCAACCTGGGTCCCCAGGTCCCTGATAACTTCTTCTATGCTCAGTGGATTGCCACCTATTTGGTAGCTAGGGGTAACCTTGTTTTTCCCGAAGGGTATGACTATGCATTTTTGGCATTTAACTTTAGGCCATGGCTCTGGCACCAGTTATCCGTTTCTGTGAGACCCTTCTGAAGGATATCTGTGTCAGATGTGTTTTCCACTATGGCCCAGTTTGCAGTCATCTGCAAACTTTGTCAGCCATAACCCTCCTGTGTTTGCTTGTACTTGGAAAAGTAGATGCCAAACAAGAGTGGGCCCAGGACTGAGCCCTGTGGTACACCACTTGTGACAGGCTTTGAGTCTGACATGGCGCCAGCAACTCTGACCCTGTGGGTTCTGTCACTCAGCCAGTTTGCAACCCATCTTGTGATGTATGGGTTAACATTTAAGCTGATGAGTTTTTCAATGATACCCGAGTGGGGTATTGTATCAAGGCCTTCGCCAGATCGAGGTAGGCTGTATGGACTGCCTTTCCCTCATCAATGGCTTTGGTGACTGGTTCGAAAAAGTCAACCAAGTTTAGATGGCATGATCTGCCTTTGTCAAAGCCAAACTGGGTTGGATCCAAAGTCTGCAAATTCCGTATGTCTTTATTTATGAGGTCCATTATGATCCTCTCCATGGCTTTGCAGATAAGGTTTGTCAAGCTAATGGGCCGGTAATTTCCAGGGTCGGTGGAGGCACCGCCTTTGTGAAGTGGGACCACAGTTGCAGTGCGCCACTTCCTGGGTACGTATCCAGAGGTAAGACTATGATTAAACAGCTGTCCTAGCTGTGGGTTTAATTCCTCGTTGAGTTCGTGGAGCACACAGCCGGGGACACCATCAGGTCCCATGGATGCTGTGTTTTTGCTTTGGAGAGAGCAGTTCTCACTTGGGCGTTGGAGATGTTTGGGGGCTGCAATCGCTTGGTATAGATATCTCTCCTTTGGGGAGGGGAGAAGTTTGCACTGAACCTGTCAGCCAGTATGTTGGCAATGTCTGTAGGATCAGTAATCTTCACATCATTTTGAACTAGTTCTGAGCATATCTGGGAGGTTCCTCCCAGGTTTCTAACATAGCTAAAGAAGGCCTTATGATTGTCTTTTGAGTCTTTAGCTATTTTTCTCTCAAAATTTGCTTTGGATGATTTTATGAGAGCTCTTAGTTTTTACTTATAGTGATCAAGGGTGTCTTACCTTTTAAGGATTTTGCTCTATCTTGTAGTAGCTTCCTCCTTTTGTTGTAGAGTTTGTTTATGGCTGGGGTCCACCAGACTGGACGCTTGCCTTTGGTACAAAGAGTCTTTGTTTTGCTTGGGATTGCCTTATCCATGCAGTCCTGCAGGTGCTGGTAGAAGGCATTTGTAAGTGATTCAGCGGCTTGAGTACTGTTTTCCATGCTCGGGGCCTTAAAGGAGACCACACTAGTCTTTAGAAGTGTGAAGTCGGCTTTCAGAAGTTCTTTACTGTGGTCTTTTTATTTCAGGTGGGGTGGGATGAGGACCTCCAGCGAGATTAGTTTGTGATCTGATCTCACCAGTGAGGGGTATACTTCGTGTTGAACATTGTGCTCCCATGTTCGTGATGATGAGATCAAGTATGTTTTCTCCTCTTGTGGGGATGGTGACTAGTTGTTCCATGGCATTTGAGTTTATGAATTCCAGGAACTTTTGGGCTAGGGTGTTTGGGCTTGAGTAGTGTTCCCAGTCTATATTAGGGTAATTGAAGTCACCTAGTATGATGGTGTTTGGTGATACATTTATCCCCTCTAGTGTTTTCAGGAAGGCCATGTGAGGTTCCTGAGTTTGTGAGGGTGGCCTGTAACATGCTACAATTTGCAGAGCAGTCTTGCCTATGGTTAATTGCACCTGGATGGTCTCCGATGCATCGTGCGTTGCCACCAGTCTTGAGGTGTGGGTGTCTTTGATGAATATGGATACCCCCTCCTTTCTTGGTATTGTCCGGATTTTGGGCCGAACGCATGATAAGAGGTAAAACCTGATAGTGCTGGGGTGCTCTCAGGAGCCTTGAACCAGGTTTCTGTCACTGCACAGACATCGATGTTCTCCATACTGAGAAGGGCCTCGAAAGTGCATTTTGAGATTTAGACTTCTGGCATTGAGCAGCATTACCCTTAGTTTTTTCCTTTTTGTGTTCTAGGGTGGTAGGTTTAGAATTTGAGCCTTGCCTAAAAAGGCACTATGGGGTGGCAAGAGCCTTTGCCAATATCTGGAATCCCAGGGGTGACAGGTGCAAGCCGCCCTTCAAGCAGCGTGGCTTGTCCAGCATGTCATCCCAGGCAGACAGACATTGATCCCATTTGACTGACACCAGTGTTTAAGCCAATTGTTAAAGCTGATCATCTTATCTCTGTATTGTGGCATCATTCTTGGTGAAGGTAGGATACTGCTCAAGGTCAGGGTCATACCTGCCTGGGCTACATAATCAGAGAGCTCCTCAATGTCTCTTTTCATGTAGTCCAAGGAGGTGCGCCTCAGGTCGTTTACACCAGCGTGGACAATGACTGAGTCGATTTGTACCTGCTGTTGAGAGACCTGAGTGCTTGCGTTATGTGGCGGATTCTAGCCACCGACAGGCAGCTTACTGTGACCTTCTCCTTACTCAGTCTGGTGAGCGGGACGTCAGTGTGTCTGACTATGGAGTCACCAATGACTAGTGTGTCTGGCATTGTGTTTGGCCTTAAGGGCTGTGACTGTTTGACACTCTGACTGTGAGGTCTATGTGTTGCAGGTGTTGTGTTCTGAGGTGGTGGTTGTTTGGGTGTCTGCTTTGGTGGCCTCTGCTGTTTTGGTAGATTTTTGATCAGAGCCGAGTATGTCTTTGTGTGTTTATGTGTATGATTTGAGGTTGTGATGGTACTATGTGAGACTGGGTCTATAGTGTGTGTGGTAACCTTCTCCTCCTGACTGGTCTTGCCAGTCCTATGTTGAGAGAGCTCAGCCTCCAGTTTGGCCGTATAGTTGCATCTCTCGCATGTATTTGTGTTTTGTGGGAGGAGGAGAGGGTTGTTCAGGTACATGAGGCAATTGTAACATTGCCTCAATATTCCCAGGTTCACCAGCTGAGCAGGAGAGGACACTAGCAACTGATCCTCGACATGCTAGAAGGACTAGACAAAAAACTTTAAAAGAGATTCCGGGGATGTGGGTGACCGAGAAATGGGGTTTTGCCTTTTGGGTGCTATCTATAAGAGTGCCGTATCAAGGTAATAAGTACTGTAGGAGCAAGTGCTAGGTTTAACAGATAGAGAAAAGTCTACTTGGAGTCAAGTAGAGATGATCTTTAGGTATTAGAGAAAGTGCTAGTAACAGGGATGCTTAAAGGTAAGATTGAAAAGAATGCACTCTGCAGTGTGCACTAGAGAAGTTAGATATGAAAGTAGGTAACTTGAGTTTTACCTGTTTAAAAAGTTAAGGTTTAGTGGAGAGTTACTATTTTTAAAACAGCAAGATGGACTGAAAGGGGTGGTTATTTTGGTACTATGAAATACTGTAGGATGGCCAATAAATTTAAATAATTGAAGGGTGGGATTTCAAAAGTGATGGTTTTGTGATTACTCACATAAGCCAGTGAAAGTAGAGAGAAATGAGATGTATGGTCAGATTAACATAAGAGGCGGGCAACTAGAAAGACAGTGGTATTTAACAAGACAACTTAAATGGGTGGGAGGGAGGGAAAAATTCTGCTTGACTCAGAACAGAGAGAGCTGTGGTCTCTTTTGAAGTTTTAATATGCTGTTTAAAACAGAATGCAAGCAAAACACAAGATAAAGAAAACAAACTACAGTATTCAAAATATAGAAAGGCAATACAGAAATACAAAAAGTAACAGCAAACTAACCTTTCCTTCACAGCAAAGTGTAGCAGAGTCTGGAAGTTTTGACTCTGCTCTTCAGTTAGTGCTGCTTGAATTTTATTATTTGTTAGTAATTGTGGGTGTGGGGGTAGCCACATTCTTTGATTTCCTGTCCTTGCCTATTTAAGTGGTACAGTGTGAAATATTTTCTGCTTAAAAACCTCAGCTTTGGCTGGCTAAGAACTTGTTGTATTCAACTGGACATATAAGAGAATTTAAGTACCTTTATCTGCACTTTTTTTTTTAAAAAAATACAGTATTTAAATTGATTTTAACTGTGTGGAAGGAATATTAACTGAACTGGAAGTTTTGACTCTGCTCTTCAGTTAGTGCTGCTTGAATTTTATTATTTGTTAGTAATTGCAGGTGTGGGGATAGCCACATTCTTTGATTTCCTGTCCTTGCCTATTTAAGTAGTACAGTGTGAAATATTTTCTGCTTAAAAACCTCAGCTTTGGCCGGCTAAGAACTTGTTGTATTCAACTGGACGTATAAGAGAATTTAAGTACCTTTATCTGCACTTTTTTTTCCAAAAAATACAGTATTTAAATTGATTTTAACTGTGTGGAAGGAATATTACCTGAACTGGAAGTTTTGAGTCTGCTCTTCAGTTAGTGCTGCTTGAATTTTTTTATTTGTTAGTAATTGCAGGTGTGGGGGTAGCCACATTCTTTGATTTCCTGTCCTTGCCTATTTAAGTGGTACAGTGTGAAATATTTTCTGCTTAAAACCCCCAGCTTTGGCCAACTAAGAACTTGTTGTATTCAACTGGACGTATAAGAGAATTTAAGTACCTTTATCTGCACTTTTTTTTTTAAAAAATACAGTATTTAAATTGATTTTAACTGTGTGGAAGGAATATTAACTGAAATGGAAGTTTTGACTCTGCTCTTCAGTTAGTGCTGCTTGAATTTTATTATTTGTTAGTAATTGCAGGTGTGGGGGAAGCCACATTCTTTGTTTTCCTGACCTTGCCTATTTAAGTGGTACAGTGTGAAATATTTTCTGCTTAAAAACCTCAGCTTTGGCCGACTAAGAACTTGTTGTATTCAACTGGACGTATAAGAGAATTTAAGTACCTTTATCTGCACTTTTTTTTTTCAAAAAAAATACAGTATTTAAATTGATTTTAACTGTGTGGAAGGAATATTAACTGAACTGGAAGTTTTGACTCTGCTCTTCAGTTAGTGCTGCTTGAATTTTATTATTTGTTAGTAATTGCAGGTGTGGGGGTAGCCACATTCTTTGATTTCCTGTCCTTGCCTATTTAAGTGGTACAGTGTGAAATATTTTCTGCTTAAAAACCTCAGCTTTGGCCAACTAAGAACCTGTTGTATTCAACTGGACATATAAGAGAATTTAAGTACCTTTATCTGCACTTTTCTTTTTCAAAAAAATACAGTATTTAAATTGATTTTAACTGTGTGGAAGGAATATTAACTGAACTGTAAGTTTTGACTCTGCTCTTCAGTTAATGCTGCTTGAATTTTATTATTTATTAGTAATTGCAGGTGGGGGGGTAGCCACATTCTTTGATTTCCTGTCCTTGCCTATTTAAGTGGTACAGTGTGAAATATTTTCTGCTTAAAAACCTCAGCTTTGGCCGGCTAAGAACTTGTGCTATTCAACTGGACGTATAAGAGAATTTAAGTACCTTTATCTGCACTTTTTTTTTCAAAAAAATACAGTATTTAAATTGATTTTAACTGTGTGGAAGGAATATTAACGGAACTGGAAGTTTTGACTCTGCTCTTCAGTTAGTGCTGCTTGAATTTTATTATTTGTTAGTAATTGCAGGTGTGGGGGTAGCCACATTCTTTGATTTCCTGTCCTTGCCTATTTAAGTGGTACAGTGTGAAATATTTTCTGCTTAAAAACCTCAGCTTTGGCTGGCTAAGAACTTGTTGTATTCAACTGGATGTATAAGAGAATTTAAGTACCTTTATCTGCACTTTTTTTTCAAAAAATACAGTATTTAAATTGATTTTAACTGTGTGGAAGGAATATTTACTGAACTGGAAGTTTTGACTCTGCTCTTCAGTTAGTGCTGCTTGAATTTTATTATTTGTTAGTAATTGCAGGTGTGGGTTAGCCACAGTCTTTGATTTCCTGTCCTTGCCTTTTTAAGTGGTACAGTTTGAAATATTTTCTGCTTAAAAACCTCAACTTTGGCTGGCTAAGAACTTGTTGTATTCAACTGGACGTATAAGAGAATTTAAGTACCTTTATCTGCACTTTTTTTTTCAAAAAATACAGTATTTAAATTGATTTTAACTGTGTGGAAGGAATATTAACTGAACTGGAAGTTTTGACTCTGCTCTTCAGTTAGTGCTGCTTGAATTTTTTTATTTGTTAGTAATTGCAGGTGTGGGGGTAGCCACATTCTTTGTTTTCCTGACCTTGCCTATTTAAGTGGTACAGTGTGAAATATTTTCTGCTTAAAAACCTCAGCTTTGGCCGGCTAAGAACTTGTTGTATTCAACTGGACGTATAAGAGAATTTAAGTACCTTTATCTGCACTTTTTTTTTTTAAAAAAATACAGTATTTAAATTGATTTTAACTGTGTGGAAGGAATATTAACTGAACTGGAAGTTTTGACTCTGCTCTTCAGTTAGTGCTGCTTGAATTTTATTATTTGTTAGTAATTGCAGGTGTGGGGTAGCCACATTCTTTGATTTCTTGTCCTTGCCTATTTAAGTGGTACAGTGTGAAATATTTTCTGCTTAAAAACCTCAGCTTTGGCCAACTAAGAACTTGTTGTATTCAACTGGACGTATAAGAGAATTTAAGTACCTTTATCTGCACTTTTTTTTCAAAAAATACAGTATTTAAATTGATTTTAACTGTGTGGAAGGAATATTAACTGAACTGGAAGTTTTGACTCTGCTCTTCAGTTAGTGCTGCTTGAATTTTATTATTTATTAGTAATTGCAGGTGTGGGGGTAGCCACATTCTTTGATTTCCTGTCCTTGCCTATTTAAGTGGTACAGTGTGAAATATTTTCTGCTTAAAAGCCTCAGCTTTGGCCGGCTAAGAACTTGTTGTATTCAACTGGACGTATAAGAGAATTTAAGTATCTTTATCTGCACTTTTTTTTTTCAAAAAAATACAGTATTTAAATTGATTTTAACTGTGTGGAAGGAATATTAACTGAACTGGAAGTTTTGACTCTGCTCTTCAGTTAGTGCTGCTTGAATTTTATTATTTGTTAGTAATTGCAGGTGTGGGGATAGCCACATTCTTTGATTTCCTGTCCTTGCCTATTTAAGTGGTACAGTGTGAAATATTTTCTGCTTAAAAACCTCAGCTTTGGCCGGCTAAGAACTTGTTGTATTCAACTGGATGTATAAGAGAATTTAAGTACCTTTATCTGCACTTTTTTTTTCAAAAAAATACAGTATTTAAATTGATTTTAACTGTGTGGAAGGAATATTAACTGAACTGGAAGTTTTGACTCTGCTCTTCAGTTAGTGCTGCTTGAATTTTATTATTTGTTAGTAATTGCAGGTGTGGGGGTAGCCACATTCTTTGATTTCCTGTCCTTGCCTATTTAAGTGGTACAGTGTGAAATATTTTCTGCTTAAAAACCTCAGCTTTGGCCGGCTAAGAACTTGTTGTATTCAACTGGACGTATAAGAGAATTTAAGTACCTTTATCTGCACTTTTTTTCAAAAAATACAGTATTTAAATTGATTTTAACTGTGTGGAAGGAATATTAACTGAACTGGAAGTTTTGACTCTGCTCTTCAGTTAGTGCTGCTTGAATTTTATTATTTGTTAGTAATTGCAGGTGTGGGGTAGCCACATTCTTTGATTTCCTGTCCTTGCCTATTTAAGTGGTACAGTGTGAAATATTTTCTGCTTAAAAACCTCAGCTTTGGCCAGCTAAGAACTTGTTGTATTCAACTGGACGTATAAGAGAATTTAAGTACCTTTATCTGCACTTTTTTTCAAAAAAATACAGTATTTAAATTGATTTTAACTGTGTGGAAGGAATATTAACTGAACTGGAAGTTTTGACTCTGCTCTTCAGTTAGTGCTGCTTGAATTTTATTATTTGTTAGTAATTGCAGGTGTGGGGTAGCCACATTCTTTGATTTCCTGTCCTTGCCTATTTAAGTGGTACAGTGTGAAATATTTTCTGCTTAAAAACCTCAGCTTTGGCCGGCTAAGAACTTGTTGTATTCAACTGGACGTATAAGAGAATTTAAGTACCTTTATCTGCACTTTTTTTTCAAAAAAATACAGTATTTAAATTGATTTTAACTGTGTGGAAGGAATATTAACTGAACTGGAAGTTTTGACTCTGCTCTTCAGTTAGTGCTGCTTGAATTTTATTATTTGTTAGTAATTGCAGGTGTGGGGGTAGCCACATTCTTTGATTTCCTGTCCTTGCCTATTTAAGTGGTACAGTGTGAAATATTTTCTGCTTAAAAACCTCAGCTTTGGCCGGCTAAGAACTTGTTGTATTCAACTGGACGTATAAGAGAATTTAAGTACCTTTATCTGCACTTTTTTCAAAAAATACAGTATTTAAATTGATTTTAACTGTGTGGAAGGAATATTAACTGAACTGGAAGTTTTGACTCTGCTCTTCAGTTAGTGCTGCTTGAATTTTATTATTTGTTAGTAATTGCAGGTGTGGGGTAGCCACATTCTTTGATTTCCTGTCCTTGCCTATTTAAGTGGTACAGTGTGAAATATTTTCTGCTTAAAAACCTCAGCTTTGGCCGGCTAAGAACTTGTTGTATTCAACTGGATGTATAAGAGAATTTAAGTACCTTTATCTGCACTTTTTTTTTCAAAAATACAGTATTTAAATTGATTTTAACTGTGTGGAAGGAATATTAACTGAACTGGAAGTTTTGACTCTGCTCTTCAGTTAGTGCTGCTTGAATTTTATTATTTGTTAGTAATTGCAGGTGTGGGGGTAGCCACATTCTTTGATTTCCTGTCCTTGCCTATTTAAGTGGTACAGTGTGAAATATTTTCTGCTTAAAACCTCAGCTTTGGCCGGCTAAGAACTTGTTGTATTCAACTGGACGTATAAGAGAATTTAAGTACCTTTATCTGCACTTTTTTTTTCAAAAATACAGTATTTAAATTGATTTTAACTGTGTGGAAGGAATATTAACTGAACTGGAAGTTTTGACTCTGCTCTTCAGTTAGTGCTGCTTGAATTTTATTATTTGTTAGTAATTGCAGGTGTGGGGGTAGCCACATTCTTTGATTTCCTGTCCTTGCCTATTTAAGTGGTACAGTGTGAAATATTTTCTGCTTAAAAACCTCAGCTTTGGCTGGCTAAGAACTTGTTGTATTCAACTGGACGTATAAGAGAATTTAAGTACCTTTATCTGCACTTTTTTTCCCAAAAAATACAGTATTTAAATTGATTTTAACTGTGTGGAAGGAATATTAACTGAACTGGAAGTTTTGACTCTGCTCTTCAGTTAGTACTGCTTGAATTTTATTATTTGTTAGTAATTGCAGGTGTGGGGGTAGCCACATTCTTTGATTTCCTTTCCTTGCCTATTTAAGTGGTACAGTGTGAAATATTTTCTGCTTAAAAACCTCAGCTTTGGCCAACTAAGAACTTGTTGTATTCAACTGGACGTATAAGAGAATTTAAGTACCTTTATCTGCACTTTTTTTTTCAAAAAAATACAGTATTTAAATTGATTTTAACTGTGTGGAAGGAATATTAACTGAACTGGAAGTTTTGACTCTGCTCTTCAGTTAGTGCTGCTTGAATTTTATTATTTGTTAGTAAATGCAGGTGTGGGGGTAGCCACATTCTTTGATTTCCTGTCCTTGCCTATTTAAGTGGTACAGTGTGAAATATTTTCTGCTTAAAAACCTCAGCTTTGGCTGGCTAAGAACTTGTTGTATTCAACTGGACGTATAAGAGAATTTAAGTACCTTTATCTGCACTTTTTTTCAAAAAATACAGTATTTAAATTGATTTTAACTGTGTGGAAGGAATATTAACTGAACTGGAAGTTTTGACTCTGTTCTTCAGTTAGTGCTGCTTGAATTTTATTATTTGTTAGTAATTGCAGGTGTGGGGGTAGCCACATTCTTTGATTTCCTGTCCTTGCCTATTTAAGTGGTACAGTGTGAAACATTTTCTGCTTAAAAACCTCAGCTTTGGCCGGCTAAGAACTTGTTGTATTCAACTGGACGTATAAGAGAATTTACGTACCTTTATCTGCACTTCTTTTTCAAAAAAATACAGTATTTAAATTGATTTTAACTGTGTGGAAGGAATATTAACTGAACTGGAAGTTTTGACTCTGCTCTTCAGTTAGTGCTGCTTAAATTTTATTATTTGTTAGTAATTGCAGGTGTGGGGTAGCCACATTCTTTGATTTCCTGTCCTTGCCTATTTAAGTGGAACAGTGTGAAATATTTTCTGCTTAAAAACCTCAACTTTGGCCGGCTAAGAACTTGATGTATTCAACTGGACGTATAAGAGAATTTAAGTACCTTTATCTGCACTTTTTTTTCAAAAAAATACAGTATTTAAATTGATTTTAACTGTGTGGAAGGAATATTAACTGAACTGGAAGTTTTGACTCTGCTCTTCAGTTAGTGCTGCTTGAATTTTTTTATTTGTTAGTAATTGCAGGTGTGGGGGTAGCCACATTCTTTGATTTCCTGTCCTTGCCTATTTAAGTGGTACAGTGTGAAATATTTTCTGCTTATAAACCTCAACTTTGGCTAACTAAGAACTTGTTGTATTCAACTGGACGTATAAGAGAATTTAAGTACCTTTATCTGCACTTTTTTTTTCAAAAAAATACAGTATTTAAAGTGATTTTAACTGTGTGGAAGGAATATTAACTGAACTGGAAGTTTTGACTCTGCTCTTCGGTTAGTCCCACCCACCCTCCCTGTTTTTGTTTTGGTGTTAATCTTAGTGGCCTTGCAACTGCCCGCCCCTCTTGTAAATTTGTGTTTGGATACTCCTTCTGGGCCCATCTCATTTGCTCACTCAACTGAGTGCAGTGAGATCATATTCTGATTTCAGGCACTCCTTCTGTGTACAAAGAGAGCATCTGGGAAACAGAAAAAAAATTTAAGCTTGTTTCCTGCCTTTCCTGTTAAGTGGTATAGACTATTTGTAGGCTTCTGAGCCCCCAAGCCCTTCTGTGTTGGAGGGAAGCCTTCTAGCTTAGTTCTTTTTTCTTTTAACTAGCCAGTTTTCTAGTTTCAGCACTCAAATCTGTTTCTTTGATCTCAGCACTTGTTCAGAAAAAAAAAATCATCTTCTTTTACTGTACTTGTGTTTCTACCTACTTTTTTTTTTACTTTTGCATCATCTTAAAAGTACTCAATTGTATTTATTACTGCTTGGTGTAACTCATTCTAAGCCTTTTGGTTTAAACACTTGGGCTTCAGACCAGTTGTTTTACATTAGGAAGGTTTGTGGCATGCACTGTGGTGGCAGGACAGGTAGCTTTCATCCTTCTAAGTTGGGAACTGCTGATTGAGAGCCCAGTGTCTGTTATTCTTAAAGTTTATTAACTCTGGTTTAAGCACTTGGGCTTCAGGCCAGTTATTTTACATTAAGAAGGTTCGTGGTCTGTGGGAGAAGAGGCTGGACTCTGCCCTTCTGAGCTGGGAATTTCTGGTTAAAGGTTTATAGTGCCTGAATATTTGAACTGTATCTTACTGAAATTGGTACACCTTGTTTGCTGACTAGATCCAGGCCTGCTGAATCTAGCTTTGTTTATATGCTTGTTGTTTGTTTGCTTGTTATTTCCCTGGAACGCTAATTCCACCTAATACATGGATTCTCAGCGCTTCTGTGGATCACTAGTGATATCTGCATTACTTACTGTACTTATTTCCTTGTTTCACTTGAAAGAAAGTTACTGTTTGTCATTTTTGCATTTACGTTACCTGTAACACATTGCACTTAAGTTACCTGGCACTTGCTCACTAAAGCAATTATATAAGTCAGCACTAAAAATTAAAAGCACTACACCATCACTCCCCACTGGCCCTTGTTTTCAATTATTAAGGAATTCCCAGTATTATTCTAGCATGTCCAAAGGTCAGTTGTCAATCTCCTCTCCGGTCCAGCTGGTGAATCTGGGAATCTTGAGGCAATGTTACAACTGCCTCATGTACACAGACAACCCTCTCCTCCTCCCAACAAATTCCAACCCATGTGAGAGACGCAACCATATAGCCAAACTGGAGGCTAAGCTCTCTCAACTCAGTACTGGCATAACCAGTCAGGAGGAGAAGGAAACCACACTCACTACAATTCCAGTCTCACATAGACCTACCACGACAGCAAACCAAACACATAATCACACAAAACATACTCGGAGGCTCATGGAGGAGAGGACCCC
>NC_056741.1:252069467-252073115 GCF_019279795.1 Protopterus annectens | reverse complement strand
GTATCCAGGCTGGTACTTGACAGGAGTTTATTAGTTTTCTGTCCAGGCTGACAAAGGACATGGTTTATTAGTTTTGTGTCCAGGCTGGTACTTGACAGGAGGGCATGGTTTATTAGTTTTGTGTCCAGGCTGGTACTTGACAGAAGGGCATGGTTTATTAGTTTTGTGTCCAGGCTGGTACTTGACAGGGGGGCATGGTTTATTAGTTTTGTGTCCAGGCTGGTACTTGACCAGGGGCCATGGTTTATTAGTTTTGTGTCCAGGCTGGTACTTGACAGGGGGGCATGGTTTATTAGTTTTGTGTCCAGGCTGGTACTTGACAGGGGGGCATGGTTTATTAGTTTTGTGTCCAGGCTGGTACTTGTCAGAAGGCCATGGTTTATTGGTTTTGTGTCCAGGTGGATACTTCATAGGTTCATAGGTTCATAGGTTCATACTAGGCTATCTGCCCAAGGGCATTTATAAGCCTAGCCCATAGTTATGTGGCTTTCGCCACCCCTTTAGTTTGAATAAAAACTATGCCTATCATTTTGCTGTGCCTCTGTCAAGCAGTGACGCTGAAGTAATCCCTGGGGTATATCTGCAATCTCCCATCCATTGGTCAAGATTCCTCTTGAACAAGACCAGAGAGGTGCTCTGCCTCACATGTACCGGGATTTTGTTCCACAGCATAGGGAGTCTCTGGGTGATGAATCTGTCCCTCCAGCACGTTCTATTTATAACCGTGTCAAGGTTTAAGTCTCCCGCCCTTGTGGTTCTGAGGGATCTAGATTTTTTGAGGTGAAGCATATTCATCAAATCTGGGTTTGACATGGCCTTATATGTCAGGCACAGGTCACCTCTGAGCAAGCGGTATGAGACTGAATAGAGCTGGAGTTCTTTCAGTC
The DNA here is from genome assembly GCF_019279795.1 of Protopterus annectens. Lineage (NCBI taxonomy): Eukaryota > Metazoa > Chordata > Ceratodontiformes > Protopteridae > Protopterus > Protopterus annectens. Next base: position 252,072,228 of record NC_056741.1, on the reverse strand, counting down.
GGGCAGCATAAGACATATTTTTGAGACCCTTTATCCTTTTGGTGAGGAACTTTTGGGGCCTTTCAGGAGTTTATTAGTTTTGTGTCCAGGCTGGTAGTTGACAGAAGGGCATGGTTTATTAGTTTTGTGTCTGGGCTGGTACTTGACAGGAGGGCATGATTTAGCCTCGTGCCATGCTATCCCAAGCCACAATACCCATTTCCATTCAGATAAGAAGACCAGCCATTGACATATACTTTAGAAAGGTCTTCTTCTTCTTTCGGCTGCTCCCGTTAGGGGTCACCACAGCAGATCAACTGTTTCCATTTCTTCCTGTCCTCTGCATCTTGCTCTGTCACACCAACTGCCTGCATGTCCTCTCTCACCACATCCATAAACCTTATCTTAGGTCTTCCTCTTTTCCTGTTACCTGGCAGCTTCATCCTTAGCATCTTTTTCCCAATATACTCTGCATCCCTCCTCAGCACATGTCCAAACCAACGTAATCTTGCCTCTCTGGCTTTGTTTCCAAACCTTCCAACCAGGACTATCCCTCTAATATACTTATTCCTAATCCTGTCCATCCTCATCACACCCAGTGCAAATCTTAACATCTTCAACTCTGCCACGTCAAGCTCTGACTCCTACCTTTTTGTCAATGCAACTGTCTCCAACCCGTATAACATAGCTGGTCTCACTACCCTCTTGTAGACCTTCCCTTTCACTCTTACTGGTACTCGTCTGTCACAAATCACTCCTGACACTCTTCTCCACCCACTCCATCCTGCCTGTACTCTCTTCTTCACATCTCTTCCACACACACCATTACTCTGAACTGTTGATCCCAAGTATTTAAACTCATTCACCTTCACCACCTCTACTCCCTGCATCCTCACCATTCCTCTGTCCTCCCTCTCATTCACACACATATATTCTGTCTTAGTCCTGCTGACCTTCATTCCTCTTCTCTCTAGAGCATATCTCCACCTCTCCAGGGTCTCCTCCACCTGTTTCCTACTCTCACTACAGATCACAATGTTATCTGCAAACATCATAGTCCACGGGAACTCCTGTCTGATCTCGTCTGTCAACCTGTCCATCACCATTGCAAATAAGAAAGGGCTCAGAGCTGATCCTTGATGTAATCCCACCTCCACCTTAAACGCATCCGTCACTCCCACCGCAGACCTCACTGCTGTCACACTACCCTTGTACATATCCTGTACCACTCTTACATACTTCTCTGACACTCCCGACTTCCTCATACAATACCACAACTCCTCTCTAGGCACCCTGTCATATGCTTTCCTCTAAATCCACAAAGACACAATGCAACTCCTTCTGACCTTCTCTGTACTTCTCCATCAACACTCTCAGAGCAAACATCGCATCTGTAGTGCTCTTCCCTGGTATGAAACCATACTGCTGATCACTAATCATCACCTCCCTTCTTAACCTAGCTTCCACTACTCTTATCCCATAACTTCATGCTGTGACTGATCAGTTTAATCCCTCTGTAGTTACTACAGCTCTGCACATCACCCTTATTCTTAAAAATTGGTACCAAAACACTTTTTCTCCATTCCTCAGGCATCCTCTCACTTTCCAAGATTTCATTAAACAATCTAGTTAAAAGCTCCACTGCCATTTCACTTAAACACCTCCATGCTTCCACAGGTATGTCATATGCACCAACAGCCTTTCCCTTCTTCATCCTCTTCATAGCTATCCTTACCTCCTCCTTGCTAATTCACTGCACTTCATGATTTACTATCCGCACATCATCCAACCTTCTCTCCCTCTCATTCTCTTCATTCATCAACCCCTCAAAGTACTCTTTCCATCTGCTCAACACACTCTCCTTGCTTGTGAGTATGTTTCCCTCATTATCCTTTATTACCCTTACCTGCTGCACATCTTTACTAGCTCGGTCCCTCTGTCTAGCCAATCGGTACAGGTCCTTTTCTCCCTCCTTAGTGTCCAACTTTTTATACAACTCTTCATACGCCTTATCCTTAGCCTTCACCACTTCTCTCTTTGCCATGCACCTCATCTCCTTATACTCTTGTCTACTTTCTTCATCTCTTTGACAATCCCACTTCTTCTTCGCCAACCTCTTTCTCTGTATACTCTCCTGTACTTCTTCATTCCACCACCAGGTCTCCTTGTCCTCCTTCCTCTTTCCAGATGTAACACCAAGCACCCTTCTAGCCATCTCTCTTACTAGCTCTGCTGTAGTTACCCAGCTATTTGGTAACTCTTCACTGCCACCCAGTGCCTGTCTTAACTCTTCCCTGAACTCCATCTCACAATTACCCTTTTTCAATTTCCACCATTTGATCCTTGGTGCTGCCCTCACACTCATCCTCCTCTTCTTGATCACCAGTGTCATCCTACAAACCACCAGAGGTATTTGGTCATATTTTCATCAGAATGGTGGTGTTTGTTTTTCTGCCTAAAAAGATCTAAATTTGAGGCTTGCTGAGGGGGTTGCCTAGGCTCATCAGACTTTATGCAGTAATGCATACGTAGATCTGTCAGCTTTAGGCAATTGGGCTCTTCTTGATTTTCAAATACTTTTTTTTTCCCAAATGTTGGTCCTGGCAGGCTAAAGTCCAGGCCACACTTCTGTTACTAGACACATTACCATCCCTTAACTTCTGGCTTCCCAGAATGGCAATGGGCTGATAATATAACTGTACTGCCACCTTTTTGCCAGAAATACAGTTTTTGCATCTGTGTACCACCCATACAGTAGAAAAGAGAGATGTTTTACACTCAG